>NW_017535886.1:8973-24609 GCF_001853355.1 Bactrocera latifrons | reverse complement strand
TTTTCTTAAAGAATGTGATCTATTGAGGAGAATTTAAACCAACACATTTATTAAACGGACAGCCGATAGCCTCTGAAGCTAGCGCTGCATGTTTTAGGTTGTGCATATGTTATTATCATTGTATAAGCTTTTATAAATAAATAAATGAATAAAATAAAAAAAAAAAATTCGCTTGACCATATACTATACATATATCGGTTAATATGTGATTTATTTGAATGAAGGTCTTGATGCTAAAAGTGGCTAAAATCGGGTCAGAACTTTCCCTAGCTCATACACCTAATATAAATATATTCGCAATGTCGTTTGACCCTATACCTATATAGTATGACGGTCAATCTTTAAGTTGCTTACTAATCTAATGATATGACTAATGTCAATATTGTATAAAATCTAATTTCAATTTTAGTAGACTCCATATTGAATATGTCTGTTAATTAGTTATCTTGCTTATCTAAAAGCATGGTTTGTGAATATACTTGAGTAATGTAGAAATGTAATCTGTCCAGAGCTCACCTAGAGCCAATATAACCGATATAGAGATTTCCATTCATTTCGGCATACCACCTCCCTTAAAGCGAATACAATAAACGTTTCCAAAGGGATGCTGGCGGATTATGGCGAGATGGTACATATTAAGGACATGCAGATTCATCAAGATCATGTGATAAATTCCCGAAGAAAACTCGCCTGCTGTGTCCATATCATCTTCATGATTATTCTTCCTCAAGAAGAAGAAGTTATCCAGGTCCGTGAACGTTTTTCACCATAAAATCCTGTGACCCCTTAAAACTAAAAACGAAAAACTTGCTCTGATCGGAAAAAAATACTTTTTTTAATATCAAAGTGAATGGAAAAAAAATATTTTAAAAATAATAATTTTACGAAAACAAGTAATTTTATTACTTCTTCACAGACTTTTTATGTATTGCTAAATGACTATTTTTAGTAAATTGAGCTATAAAGCTATGGTGTCAGATTTTCTTTACTTTAAATATTATGAAATTATGCAATATACTACTATTAAAGCACTTAATATGATTTTGTTCAAGACTTTATTATATAAAATTTATTTTTTTCTTATCTGACTATGTAATTATTATGTCGCAAGTATAGAAATATAATATATATAAAAGAATTAAGCTAGGGCGTACCACAGTGCCTCGCTGTGAGTTATTTGCCACTTACGACTCACTAGCAACTCAATATGCCTTTGTCGTCAGTGATTTTTGTAAACAAAAGAAAAAAAGGTTAGGTCTGAAAAATTCCGGATAAAACACATGGTAAACTCGGTGCTACGATGCGAAACGGTATTGCTGAGTTTCTCATTGGTAATTAAAAGTTTTCGCTACTTATTGTAAATTGATTCCGGTGTGTGGGTTTTACGCACAGCGTGTTGAGTTTGAACAAAAATGGGTATTGGGAATCTGGCTGAGTGTTTGTGTTTGGTTGTTGATGGAATAGAATGGAATTTGCTCCTTTTTCTTCTTCACTGGCGTAGACAACGCTTACGCGGTTATAGCCGAGTTAACAACAGCGCCTAGTTGTTTTATCTTTTCTCTATTTGACGTAAATTTTGAGATACCAAGTGCAGCTAGTCCTTTTCCACCTGGTCCTTCTAACGTGGGGGAGGTCATTCTCTTCCTTTGTTTCCACCGGCGGCTACTCAATCGAAAACCTTCAAAGGGGGAATGTACTCCTCCATCGAGACAACATGTCCTAGCTAGCTCACACAGTTGTTGTTGAGGCCAATTATATTAATATTCGTATCATCGACGATTTTGCTTTTTTTATTTAGCTTTGCAGCTCGTATTATTTTCTCCAGCTATTGATTGAAGAAGTCACACTATGGAAAGTATCCTTGTCTGAAACCTCATTTGCTATCGAACGTCAGCTTACACAGCCGTATTAGCTTTGCGGAGATACATAGTTCAGGCATAGCCGCAAAGAGGCAGTTTTTTCCAAAATTTGGTGGTAAAGGTAAATATTTGGTTGTTGATTTTCCAAGCCTGAAACCACACTTAAAAGGTTCAATTAGCTTCTTGACGAGCGGTGACGATTGGGGGTCTCCCTTTTTTGGCTTAGGTAGGCCTTACCTAGATTAGGAGTGAAACCAGGATAACATACGCTGCAATTAGACTTCAGAAAACCCTAAATCCGAATATGGCGGAGTGGCTCCGCTGAAGCTTCCTCTCTTTTAGCCGTGGCTGCCACATGGATTGAGGACGCAGGAGTAGGAATTAGATATAGCTCTATGAACTTCTTACCCAAAAGCATGACTATACCCCATTACTCACCTTGAGTTCGGTTACTTTACTTTTTATACTAGGGCAAAGTTCGGTCTCTGGTTAAAATATCAAATTATCATCAGTTGCATTAACCAAGAAAATTAAATTTCTGCAGAAACAGTTACTATATATATGGTGCGTTTAATACTTTTTCTAAATTTTGATTTCCAGTAAAATTTATTTAGTATTAAATAGGATTTCGCCCTTGCGAAGACAATTTTAGCGTTCCCATTAAACAATATTCCATTATAACCAACCTTATCTCGTCAATACCGTACCAAACGTTGCTATACAACGGGTCAGTCATAGCTGATTTAGCAGCAAAAAAATTAGTTCCAATAGAATAAAGGAATAGTTAGTCATAGTGGCGAAATATTTGTCTGTGGCAATAACGTTGATTGGTTTCATTCTATGACCCATTCTACAAGACATACATAGGTAACACTAAATCAACATCCCATATATGCATTTATATAATCTGTGGGTTAGATATCTAAGAGTTTCCCAGTTCAAAGGATTGTAGGAAGTACCAGAATTGGATATTAAGTCTCTTGTAAACGCAAAAAGCGTTGACTTCATGCATGATGTAAACTTCCGCTCGTATTAATAACAAATCTCCATCTGTAGGTTCTAAGTACAGCGGAAAGCAAGCCAGTTTAAATTAACTTAACCTAAACTTATGTATCCTTGTCATTGTGTCATAATAATCAGAACAGGGTATGTTAAGTTTGTCACGAAGTTTGTAACATTCAGAAGGAAACGTCCGAGAAAGATCAGCGTGATGAGCTGAGACGATTAATCATATCGCTGTTTGAGCTGTTGAGATATCGATCCAAAATTTTGCATACATTCTTTTCTCCTTAAGAATCTGCTTTCAAATGGATTAAGGCAACGGTGTGATACTCGAACTCGAACAAAAAGGATAAAAATCGTTACTRACGTGTTGAAAAATTTAAACAGCAATCATTTACTTGTCAAAAGTCACTCCTCATGTATTCTAGTTATATAAATGTTTACATGGCAAGAGAACAAAAAATGTCAACCAACTCATTCACAATATCCATTATTGACCTTAGCAAAATTGACGTCATAATTAGTAGACAAATTTTATTTAAAGAAATAATTATAAAAACATAAACATGAGTTCAGCAAATCCCATATACATACATACTTGTATGTAAATAACGCTTTTTTTTTTTGCTAAGAAGGCAACATTCTTTGACAGCCCGGGCAGAGGGCAGAATAAATGCACAAACGCTATACTCGTAATAAAAAGTAAAGGATGAATGTAATAAATTGATCAATGTAATCTTCGTTGCAAATAATTTTCAACACTGCCAACTTCCGATGTTATCTCGACAGCAGGCGGAAAAAATTATTTGTTAAGGGTGTTAAATTTGAAAGTTGGCTACAAAGTTTTGGGAGTAATTGTGCTGTATAGTAAATTATTGAGAATTCCCAGCAACCACAATCAAACTATACCTGTCTTCATGTCTGTTCTGTTTTTTTTATTATTTTTTACGAGTACACGAGCAAAATTTTTTTTTTAAGAAAATCATTTACATATACACATACATATGTGTTCATGGTTATAGTTCTTTCTACTTTATCTCTCAAGGAAAAATATTCCCAGTGTAAAGAGTAATCGACAGCTGTGCTGTTTTTTTTTCCACAGCGCCGTAATGGGAAAGTAATGTAGTACATTAATAATAAATAAATTTATTAAACGATTAATTTTTCAAACTACTCTATTAATTAGGATAGGCTTGTAGTCCGTTAGCGAAAAGGGCCGTATTGTATGGCACATGGTACAAATAAAGCCAGTGGAAATTGCGACCGCATAATTTACTCGTAAAAAATAAGCCACAAGAATGTGAATTTATTTGCACGTACAAGGTAAGACAATAAAATAATGAGGATGATTAAAATATTTTTTGTCAAAAAAGTCTTGCGGTATTTTTTATTGAATTTTCAATTGTTCATAAAATTTTTTTTGATGACTCATGTCCAGCTCTTGACCGATGCTACGGCTGCTACTATGCCGGTCTCTTTCGACCAATTCAGCGAATTTATCGTAATTTTCGACGACAGGCCTACCGAAGCGTGGCGCATCTTCGACCACCTCTACACCAGAACGAAAACGTTGAAACCATCGTTGTGCGGGGGAAATGGAAACTGTATCGGGTCCATAAACTGCACAAATTTTATTGGCGGCTTGAGATGCATTTTTGCCTTTATCGTAGTAGTACTGTAAAATATGCCGTATTTTCTCTTAATTGTGCTGCATGTTTGCGACGCTATATCTCACGAATGACTTAAAAGAAACGACAAGCAATCAAACACGTATTAGCGCGTGAAATGAGCTTTCCAAAAAGGTATTGCATGACCCGATGCGACGAATAAAACTAGAACTACGCGCTCTCAGCGCCAACTAGCGAAAATACCGCAAGCCTTTTTTGACAACCTAATATACATATAATATTTATGTTCATACATTTATTACTAATATTAATCCAAAACGTTCTTAAATGGATTTTACAAATTTGTCAAACTGAGTAAACTTCATATCTTATATCCCTTAGTGTAGTCCCTTGAAACTATTTCATTTGATATACTACATAGGGTGGTGCACAAATCGTGCTACAAACACAAACCGACATACTTTTTTATTTGCCAGATTATTATTTAATTTTTTTGTATGGGCTATCGTAAATTTTGCGGTCCTTCATTTCCTCGCAACGGAGTTAGCAGACGGTCAATACAGAAATAATCCACTAGACGGAACTTTACCAAGAACGAATCGTTGTGTGGTACGCACTTTCATCAACTGCGAAGACGCATGACGTATTCATCATCTGCGAAGACGTATCCCTGTCAATAGCGTTCGGTTTCCGCAATTTGGTTATTGTGGAGCTCCAACAAAATTTGGAATAGAAAAAAAATGTAATGCTTTAATTAGAAAACGTAATTACGATTTGTTTTGTGGCACGATAAGTATCAATAAAAGTTTTTATTTAATAGGTAGAGTTCCTAGTACATGTGTATATGTGTAAAAGAAAATAAAAAGTTGGCAGTGAAGATTTATGAGTGAAAAAACTCGCGCGGATCTTTGTGTTGCTGGAGCATAAGTGCAGCCACACCTTCATAGCTTGTTGAATATGTTGGCAACCGCTCAAAAATCTTTGAGTGATTGCAAATGGATAATATAATTTTTCGGTAACCACAAGATAAATATTGCTCTAAAAATTAAAGCTCTTTATTATTTAAAGGTTTGGTTTTATCGGTTAATTTTGGTGCGCATTTCCTAGATTGTTTGACAGTTTCGCGGTCTCATTTGTTTTTTTTTTTGTTTTGCTTAAATCTCTTTAAAATTATCTAAGAAAGTTATAGAGGGGAATTCGAAATATTGCCGAAGATAGAGGGGAAATAGTGGTCGAGCGCCTAACAGGTATATGCGCCTGGGCAGACTTCGACGCGCGATTTATCTGTTTACGATTTTACGATTTTTCTTAATTGGCGAGCAGGATAGAGAAAAAAATTAAATAAATTGAACTCATAAAAATTTAGTTTGAAAATATTTTTAAATAACATAAAGTAAAAATCTTTTGGTCAAAAATCATGTTTTCAGTTTTTAAAAAATTGTTGAATTTAATTAAATTTAATTTTTGAATTTTCTTAGTCTAACTAGAAGATAAGTTACTAAGATGAATCTCTTTGAATTCTTTGTTTCAGATAGAAATTGCGACTTTCATCCTGCCCGACGACCGTCAAATGTAAACGCGAGATGCATCGACCAATTGCTTCCCAAAGGCAGAGTATAAAAGAAAATATCTCAACTAAATCGAATTTTTGACGCCTCCGCTCTTAATTTAAATGCATAAAAATTACGAACTGGTGACAATAGAAAATGTAATAAAAATCCGAAATTTTGAGGCGATCTGACACTGTAATACGTTGGGCATCCCTGTATCCCCGGTCCAAACACAATTAAAATTAAACGATACATAATTATCAGACATAGAACGGATGAGTGGAAAATACTTTTTTCAATAGCTTTTTTTAACAGATCACGCCTTAGCAGTGTCAAGCTATCATGTTATTTTTGTCCAGTATTGTTTGGCATTTTATCATGGAAAGACTTACGCGTTTATAAATCTTCAATTCTATTACGAAAACTCTCGTTCTGTCAAGAATGTATTTCATTAGAGTTCTATTTGCAACATCATCACCCATTTAGAGACCCAGTACTCATTTTAGCATAGCGACAGAATAGACCACGGTCAGCGCGCAGTGCAGAGAGTGAGAGCGCCTTTCGCAGCAACTCGGTCTGACGTGTAGAACGAAGTGGCGCATTTTACGTCCAGATTTAAAATTAAAAGCTCATAAAATACAGCTTGTTTAAGAACACGACCTATGGGCTCTCATAAAGTTCCAAGAAGATCCCACGTTTTCGAGCCAAATCTTGTTCAGCGATGAAGCCCATTTATGGCTCAATGGGTATGTTAACAAGCAAGATTGCAGCATTTGGGACGAAGAGCTACATGAAGAGATTCAAGAGCTAGCATTTCATCAAAAACAAAAAACGGCTTGGTGTAGTTTGTGTGTCGCTGGAATAAACGGTCCATATTTCTTCAAAAATAATTCCGCTCAGAACGTTATCGTCATTGGCGACCGTTATCGCACAGTGACAACCGACTGTTTACTACCTGAAATTGAATCTCGTGATCTCGGCGACTTTTGGCGCAACTTCCCCCACATTGAATCAATCAATGGATTTATTGAGAGAACGCTTCGGTGAGCAGATAACTTCACGTTTTGGGCCGGTCGATTGCTCTCCAAGATCATATGATATCACACCGATAGACTTTTTCCTGTGGGGATATGTAAATCTAAAGTCTATCCGGACAATCCTGCTTCGATTCAGGCCTTAGAGCAACACATCATGCTTGTGATTAGCTACTTCAAAATATAAATGCCAAATAATGTTCTTTCGCATGATAATACTTGTAAACATTTACCACTAAATTTTAAGTACCGTAGTACATAGTAGTATTCATTTAAATATTCTCATAGAGAATCGCAAATTTACATACATATGTCGATATGCATTCTACAATTTTAGTATTATTTATCTTTTTTTTTCAGTATTTTCGGAAATGTTTAGATCTCACTGAGTTTTAGATAAATAAACATTTCCAAAGGATAATACTATTATTATTCTACAACCTCAATTTCCTGTGGCTGTATTTCTCTTACAACCAGCAAACCTAAAGCAGACTGACATACCAAATGTACACATAGTACATTCACCGGATTCCTAGAATTTAGTGCGAGTTGTGAACCGCTCATAGTTGAGAAATCATTGAAAGCTGAGGCAGCTCAGACTTTGTTGTCTTGCTGAGGGATGTTTTGGATTAAAGTGTTAAGTATTTTATGATGTGTGCTTGATTGCCACTTTACTCTTACCGATTTATACATGGTTAGCATAAAATCACCCAACTATAAGTATATTCCGTGCGGTAGGTTAGGTTTTGATGCGTAATAATACTTCAAAACGATTCTATAATTTCACCCACAGTACTAGTATGGAAATAGGAACATATTCATGTAGACCAATTCAGATGAGGTAATTGCCTTGGAGAGTTGGGATGGAGAAGGACTAAACGTATGATAAATCAAACGTGTGTGAATCAATTTAAATTCATTAAGCGGATTTAGTTTCGCTGGCAGATATACATATGTATGTATAACTCACACAAGTGTAAAATATTATATGTATATGAGTTAAATGGTTCACTTATATACTATACGTATACGTATTTCTTTTATTACGCTAACGGGAATCGAGGAAATACATGTCTGTGCAAGTGTTTCTATTTGAAATCAATAATTTTTAAACACATTTGATGGTACGAAGTAAGCCAGCATCTCGACGTTGAATGCAATGGAATTTCTGCAGAAAAACGAATTTAAAATATGATTAGAGAGTATGGTTTTTGTTTGCATACATACATACATACATATATACTAAATGTAAGCAGGATAGGAGCGCTATTGAAGAACTCTGTGACATGCGCGAAACTAAAGAGAGCTTAGAGAAAAATCCGTACATGATGAACAATGAGAGAAAACTCTCTTCTACTTCTTACAGTTTGGGACAAAATTATGAATCCGTAAAACTATTTTTAGAAGATAATGTTTTACAATGTATATGTTATCTTACATTTCATTTGAACTTTACTTATGAACGTAATAAGTATTATACATACAGATGCGTGCAACTAATTAACAACGCTGGTAGAAAAAATCGAAATTGGTTGATATTTTGATTTTCGAGAAAAATATTTTAACTACATGTTTTAAGGATAAATTATATAATATAACAAATATAAATAATATTTTTTTTTTGTTATAATAGGGCTTTTATAAAATAAAGGCATTTTACGACTTCAAATGTATGTATATTGTATATGTATATACATGGAATATACTGATCCAATAATTAGTGGAAGATTCCCGAAGAAGGGAACCCCGTATTTCATAACATGTATTCCGAGCAAACCAAGGAGTGTGATTCATGGTTGGGAGAACAAACTAAGCACGACTGCAAACAGTTTTTACGAAAAATGTATGAACTCTTAAAATATAGTCGAATTAAAGCATCCCTACTAAGTAAAATAGGGTTAAATTGTTATAATTCAGTAATTTGCCTACCTAACTTTATGTTCAACGTTCAATGGAGTTTTGCGTATGGTATATAACGGTGAAATATTTCATAATCCCCATCTGATACTGCTCAAGATTTCCAGGAGAGAAATCTCTCAGCAAGTCATTAAAACTAACTTCAAAGCACATGTTGGATCCTAAAGCTCTATAAGTAGAAATAAGCTCTCAAAGTCGCCAGAAAAAAACTATGACATACCAATTCGCCAAGCTCTCTTTCTGCTTTGTTCACCTTTAATTTTAAAGTTCCACACGTTATAAGCTTGCCCCTCTTTCTATAAATTTGGTGTGATTATTCGGTAAAAAGATGTTTTGAGAAATTGAAAACCGGAACCATCGTTTTTCAAGCTCTCACAAAATAAAGTCAACATAGTACTTTCCATAGTGTGTAATATGCTACAGAGTATAATAGTTTTGTCCACTTAACGATTGTTTGTATCACCTAAAATTAATCGAGTTAGGTATTAGGTTAAATATATAAATGATAAGGATGATGAGCCGAGTTGAGATCCAAGTTCTGTCTGTATGCTTGTGCTAGCGAAAAAGTGATAACGAGTTCGCACATTATCGCATAATCTAATACTTTCAGAGCTGGAGTGTTTTCGTCCATTCAGGCAGTATGACCTAGCCAGCGTAGCCACTGTCTTTTAATTCGCTGAACTACATACATATGTCAATGTTGTCATTTATCTCATACAGCTTATCGTTTCTTAGAAAAGGATATTCGCTGTGGCTAACGTGCAAAGGACCATAAATCTTTCGCAGAACCTTTCTCTCGAAAATTCGCGACATCGACTCAACAGTTGTTGTCATCGTCCAAGCTTCTGCACCGTTTAGCAGGACGGAATTTATGAGTGACTTATACAGTTTGGTTTTTGTTCGTCGAGAGTGGACTTTACTTCTCTACTGAGTAGGCAGTCCGAAGTAGCACCTGTTGGCAAGGCTTATCCTGATTTGTTTGGGGTGTTTACACTGGTGCCAAGATAGACGAAATGATCAAAGTTATGATTATCAACAGTGAAGTGAGAGCCAAGTCGCGATTGGGACGACTGTTTGTTTTTTGACGGGAGATATTTCGTCTTGCCCTCATTCACTGCCAGACCTATTTGTTTTGCTTCCTTGTCCAGTCTGGAGGAAGCAGAACTAGGGGCGCGGGTATTGAGGCCGAAGATATCAATATCGGCAGACGCCAGCAGCTGTACACTCTTATAAAAGATTGTACTTGCTCGATTAAGTTCGGCAGCTCGAATTATTTTCTCCAGTAACAGGTTGAAGAAGTCGAACGATAGGGAATCGCCTTGTCTGAAACCTCGTTTGGCATTGATATTTGGGCAGAGCACACACATATTCTTCAAAGAAGTTGATGCATGCTCCTTTTCAGTTCTTTGCTACCGTGTTCGAATAGCTCGGCCGACAATCCCCCGACCCCGCTACTTTGTTGTTCTTCAGATGGGTAATTGGGAACTTCTGCTCCATCGTCATCGATTGGGGAATCGGTTTCGCCTACTCCTGGCGTTATGCTCTTTCTGCCGTTCAGGAAGCTGGAGACTTGTTCCCTCCATAGTTTAAGTATGCTCTGGGCATCGGTCACTAGATCACCTTTGAGGGTTCTACAACATTATGCTCCGGTCTTGAAATCTTCTGTTAGCCACCGCATTTTTTCTGTCGGCCAGCTTATCAAGCTCTTCATACTCACGCATTTCGGCCTTTTCCTCTTTCTGTCTGCAAATGCGTCTCGATTTCTTCTTCAACTCTCGGTATCTATCCCATCCCGCACCTGTTGTCGTCGATCGTAAAGTTGCGAGGTAAGCAGCCTGTTTTCTCTCCGCTGCGACACCGTACTGCTCGTCGTACAAGCTGTTCTTTTGCATTTTCCAAAAACCAATGGTTTTGGTTGCAGCTGTACGAAAGGACCTTGAAATGCCGTCCCAAAGTTCCCTTATAACGATTTGTTGACGAGTGCTCTTAGAGAGCAGGAGTGAAAGTCGAGTAGAAAATCGTTCGACTACCTGTTGTGATTGCAGCTTCTCAACGTCGATCTTTCCTTGTGTTTTTGTTGGTGCGCGTTTTTTGCTGCACAGAGGCGGGTGCGAATCTTGACTGCAATAAAATACTGGTCCGAGTCGATGTTAGGACCTCGGAGCGTACGCACGTGTAGAACACTGGATACGTGTTTTCCATCTATCACAACATGATCGATCTGGGTGGTGGTTTTTCGATCCGGAGACAGCCAAGTGGCTTGATAAATTTCTTATGCTGCAATCTGGTATTACAGATAGCCATATTGCGGGAAAGTCGATCAGCTTCGGTTCATTTGAGGATGTTTCATCGTGGAGGCTGAATTTACCGACCGTAGGTGTAAAGATACCTTCTTTGTCCACGCTGGGCTAAGCACGATTTCCTCCTTCTTCCAGATGGTTTCTGTAGTAAATTCCCAAAGGGACCTACTCGTCTCTGTCCTTCTCCCGTCCATCGCATTTCTTGTACATCAGTAATGTCAGCCTTCACTCTAACGAGGACATCAACCAGCTGGGCAGCGTATACTGTGAATTGAGGGTATGCACCTGGAATCTCCGATTCCTTAATTGGGAAAGTGCCGCTGCCCAGCTGGTCGATGTGCTCGTGGAAATAAAGGCTGACATCACCGCCGTGCAAGAAATGCAATGGACGGGACAAGGACAGAGACGAGTAGGTCTTTGTGGCATTTACTACAGTGTCCATATAAAGAAGGGCACGTTTGCTGTGGAATTTGTGGTGGGAGAGAGACTCCGTCG
This sequence comes from Bactrocera latifrons, assembly GCF_001853355.1. NCBI lineage: Eukaryota > Metazoa > Arthropoda > Insecta > Diptera > Tephritidae > Bactrocera > Bactrocera latifrons. The sequence continues at coordinate 12,824 of NW_017535886.1, read as the reverse complement.
CCGAGTACTATCATTCAACACATCGCTGATTTGCGCACACGCTCGACGGATGAGAAGGATGATGCGACCAAAAATGCCTTTAATGAGTGCTTGGAGCGCACTTGTGGGAGCTGTCCTCGCCACGATATCAAAATCGTGCTTGGCGACTTTAACGCCGATAACGATTAAAGGTATCTTTGGCACTACGGTCGGTAAATTCAGCCTCCACGAGGAAACATCCCCAAATGGGTTGAGGCTCTGTAGTACTAGATTCCAGCATAAGAATATACATCAAGCTACCTGGCTGTCACGGATCGAAAAACCACCAACCAGATCGATCATGTTGTGATAGACGGAAGACACGTCTCCAGTGTTTTAGATGTGCGTGCGCTCCGAGGTTCTAACATCGCAGCCAAGATTCGCACCCGCCTCTGTGCAGCAAAAAACGTACACCATCAAACACAAGGAAAGTTCGACGTCGAGAAGCTGCAATCACAACAGACAGGTTTTCAGAAAATGCAAAAGAATGAGGTATGACGAGGAGTACCGTGTCGCAGCGGAGAGAAAACAGGCTGCCTACCTCGAAATTATGATCGATCACAACACGTGCGGGATATGATGGATACCGAGAGTTGAAGAGGAAAACGAGACGCATATACAGACAGAAAAAGAAAATGGCGGAAATGCGTGAGTACGAAGAGCTTGATAAGCGGCCCGACAGGGGGTAATGCTCGAAAATTCTACGAAAAAATGCGGCGGCTTACAGAAGGTTTCAAGACCGGAGCATACTCTTGTAGAACCCCCAAAGGTGATCTAGTCACCGTTGCTCAGAGCATACTTAAATTATGGAGGGAACACTTCTCCAGCCTGCTGAATGCACTGAACGCACAACGCCAGGAGAAGGCGAACCCGATTCCCCAATCGGTGGCGATGGAGCAGACCTTCCATTGCCCGACCAGGAAGAAGTTCGAATAGCAATTACCCGCCTGAAGAACAACAAAGCGGCGGCGCCCGATAAATTGCTACTGAAACACGGCTGCATCTACTTCTTTGTAAAATATGGTCGGACGAAAGCATACCCAACGATTGGAATTTAAGTGTGATCTGCACAATCCACAAAAACGGAGACCCCACAATCTGCGGAAACTACCATGGTATAAGCCTCCTCAATATTGCATATAAGGTTCTATCGAGCGTATTGTGTGAAAGAGTAAAGCCCACCGTCAAGAAACTGATTGGACCTTATCAGTGTGGCTTCAGACCTGGAAAATCAACAACCGACCAGATATTCACCGTGCGCTGCGATGTCTGAATTTGGTATCCCCGCAAAGCTAATACGGTTGTATAAGCTGACGTTGAGCAACACCAAAAGCTCCGTCAGAATTGGGAAGGACCTCTCCGAACCGTTCGATACCAAACAAGGTTTCAGATAAGGCGATTCCCTATCGTGCGACTTCTTCAAAATGCTTCTGGAGAAAATAATTCGAGTTCCAGAGCTTAATCGATCAGATACAGTCTTCTGAAAGAGTATACAACTGCTATTGATATCATGGGCCTCAATACCCGCGCCGTTAGTTCTGCTTCCTCCAGACTGGACAAGGAAGCAAAACAAATGGGTCTGGCAGTGAATGAGGGCAAGACGAAATATCTCCTGTCATCAAACAAACAGTCGTCACAATCGCGACTTGGCACTCACGACACTGTTGACAGTCATAACTTCGAAGTCGTAGATAATTTCGGCTATCTCGGAACCAGCGTAAACACCACCAACAATGTCAGCCTGAAAATCCAACGCATGATAACTCTTGCCAACAGGTGCTACGTCGGACAAACAGAAACCAAACTGTATAAGTCACTCATATTTCCCGTCCTGCTATATGGTACAGAGGCTTGGAAGATGTCAACAACTGATGAGCCAACATTGTGAATTTTCGAGAGAAAAGTTCTGCGAAAGATTTATGGTCCACGCGATCCGCGTTGGCCACGGCGAATGTCGTATTCGATGGAACGATAAGCTGTATGAAATATATGACGACATTGACATAATTCAGCGAATTAAAAGACAGCGGCTACGCTGGCTAGGTCATGTTGTCCGAATGGACGACCATACTCCAGCTCTGAAAGAATTCGACGTAGTACCCGCCGGGGGAAGCAGAGGAAGAGGAAGGCCTGCACTCCGTTGGAACTACCAGGTGGAAAAGGACCTGGCTACGGTTGGAATATCCAATTGGTGCCACGTAGCGAAAAGAAGAAACGACTGGTGCGCTGTTGTTAACTCGGCTGTAAGCGGTGTCTAGGCCAGTAAAGAAGAAGAAGTAAATGTCACAAGGACCTTCTCGACTCCATTCTAGTTCCTTCCATCGCATTTGCTGGAAGGCGGTGATGCCAGCCTTTGCTTTTACGAGGACATCAACCAAGTGGGTATCAGTACCTTCAAGACGACACAATGCGCTCTATTCGCGGCTGAACAATATATGATGTTTATATAAGGGATCGTTTTAGTGTGAAAGTTTCGAATTTGGCGCCATTAACCTAAAACCTATAAAGCGCCATACCTAAGATAATTGCAGTAGCAATGTGTACATGTTGGCAAAAATTTTGGAAAAGTGGGAATGGTCCCGCAATCTAATTAGCCACAACAACCAATTTTGTTTAGCACAAATTTTTAAGAACTCCGGATTTATGTGAGCCGGAGTGAAAATTAGACGACGGGCGTGGCTCCGCCCACTTTTGGTGAAATCACAAATCTCGCGGCTCGACCGATCGATTTCGATTAAATTTGGTACGTAACATTCTTCTGATATTTCTATGTCACAGTGCGAAAATGAGCGCAATCGGATTCGTTCGCCTTCTGGTAAATAGGTAAATCAAGAAATAATTATAATAACGGAATAAAAAACATTTTTAAAACTTTAACTATGTTTCAAAAACTAACGAAAATTTTGATTTGTGGAACTTAAAAACAAATTACATAAAGATTAATAATAATATTCATACATACATATATATTATGTTATATAATTAATTCCTTTGTATTTTAGCTTCCAACTAAACTATGTGGTTTTTTTCGACATAATCGATTAGAGGCGCATGTGTCTAAGAGCAGATTTTTCGCCTTCTCGCTCACATGTACATTAAGCCTTTTGTAGTGGGCATCTATCTGACTCTTCATTTCTTCGCACTAAGGAGCATTTGCAATGCCTCTTAGCACCTTGTTTTGAAAACGTTGTATTATATTAATACTACTATCTTTGGCACATCCCCACAGTTGCGCACCGTATGACCATACCGGCTTAATTATTTGTTTATAAAGGAATAATTTGTTGGGCCTGGACTGGTTTGACATTCGCACAATTAACCATTTCTTTTTGACAATTTCAGATTAAGTTCAATCCTTGTTATTTTAATATGATCTCTGATCGTGATACCAAGATATTTGGCTGTATTTGCATGTGGCATGCAGACATCTAAAATACTTCTAGATTGACAAGTGAATTTTTTTAATTTAAATGAACCCATTTGTCACCGGTTTGTTTTACTCTCCATTGTTAGTCCAACTATTCTACTGTACAAAACTCTCCTTCTAAGTCACTCACACTTTCTTTTAAACACAAAAATGCCCAAATTCCGAAAGATCGTTATAATCTTTTATTTCTTACGAAATGCACTTCAAAATTGTTATAAACAAAATGTGTTTCAAAATTTAGGTTTAAAGGTTAAATATTAATACATTATATATATACAAAATGACGAAAGTTTCTATAAATTGATATTAACATAAATTGAACAAGTAAGGAAGGGCTAAGTTCGGGTGTCACCGAACATTTTATACTCTCGCATGATAAAGTGATAATCGAGATTTCAGGCGTGGT
>NW_017535886.1:1993-8297 GCF_001853355.1 Bactrocera latifrons | reverse complement strand
CCCGTGATATAGTTTTACAGGCTCGAGATGACACCTGTCTCTTATACACATCTAGATGTGTATAAGAGACAGGTATAAAAACGTTAAATATATACAGGCGGGTAATTGCGAAAAGCAACAGGGTAGCGTGCTTTTGATTATGTGGTGATTGGCGTGGTTCGGTGTGGTGATGTGATGTGAATATAATGCGACGTCGCTACTCATTTATCCAACTACTGAGGAACGCGATTTCACTATTCTCATTTTGACGAAAGTTTTCAGCTAGGTGTTTTGCAAATGCATTAGCTTAATCCCAATCACTTTTAGCCAAAGCATTGGAAACAATTTTTAATGGTCCAACGTGGCTTGCTGGACGGTACTTTTACAGAGTGAGTAATCATCTTTTTTGTCAGCGGATAGTTGAGTTAAGTATTTATTAATTGACTTATTCTTAATATGAGTCATTTCTTGTTTTATTTCAGCTTTTGCCATATTAATGGGGGAGCCTGATTTAGAAGCTTCAAAAATATATATATTTTTTTTTTATTAAATCCCCAAAGTTATAGATGTGAATTCGAAAAATTTTCGAAGCTAGAAAGGAAATAGTGACCGAGCGTCAGAGATATTAATTTTCTACGATTTTCCTTAATTGGCAGGCAGGAATGAAAAAAATAAACGTCGTATGGAATTTGGGCAAAGTTTATTATCTTTGGCATTAAATCTTCTATTTGAACTAAGAAAAGTCATGTTTGCACATATTTTTTAACAACATAAAGTGGAAAATTTTTGGCAAAAACAATTTTTTTTTCAAATTTTTAAAAATTGTAGAATTTTATACTTTTTTGGGAACTTTTTTAGTTTGACTGGATGATATGTTTTTAAAAAATATGAATATATATAAATTTTTTGTTTCAGATACCACTTGTATCCTGCCCGCCGTCCGGCAAATGCAGTTGTGAGATGCATCGAGCAGAAAAAAGCAGAATATAAAAGATTTTGTATTCAAACAACGACATCCTCAAATAAAAATCGATTTTTTGAAGCTTCTAAATCAGGCTCCCCCCTTAAGGTTGGTTTTGACGAGTGGTGAATAAAGTAAAGATTGAAATAGCCAAATGGCTATGTAAAAGATGCATTTATATTTTTTGGTAGTATAAAGGAAAGAAAATTAATTCGAACCAATCGCCAAAAAAAGTTAAGAAAGTGAAAAAAAACAAAACGGAAAAAATTATCGCCTATAAAATTAAACAAAAAAATTAGATTATTTACAAAATTGTGATATTTTTACTAAGTGACAGCTGTTTTACATATTTACGGAAATATATACAAAACGTAATAATATAAAAAATAAGTGAAAACATGCTTATAATTAAAAAAAAAAACAAGAGAGGAACAGAAGGTGAAAAAATTGAAAAGTGTACAAATACAATTAATAAAACAAAATATTAGAAATGCTTCAAACGAAAATATGAAATATTAGGTAGTCGAAAAAATAGAGATTTGAAAATTCCAGAACAGAAGCGAGCGAACCCTTGTTGAGCTATACGAACTGATACAGCATCGTCTCCGTAAACTTAAAAAATTTCATTTGTGGCTTGCGTTTCATTCTTCAATGTTTTATAAAAAAATTTCAAAATGTAACGAATTTCTTAAGTATTTTCATGTTTCAACAGCTGTAACCATTTTTGAAGCTTAAAATCTTATCTTTCTAACACTATATGGTATGAGATGTTTAGTAGCACTGGAGATATGTGGTTCTTAATTTCCTCACTTCCGTATTTTGCCTTTTTATCTCAATTTATCAGAAAAACGCTCAACACAATATTTTCTTCTTTCAATTCTTTTCTTTTATTTCATCCGAATCGTTAAATTAGTTCAGTTCGACTTTCTTACATAAAAATGTTGCCAGACGGCTCGAGAAATTTATGTAACTAAAAATAGTATATTTAAATTAGGTTGCCACAGATATACGACAACAACTATAAAGAAGGAACTTGTCAAATCTATATATATTTGTTGTCAAAAAATTTGTTGAATTTTCAATTGTTCATAAAATTTTTTTTGATGACTCATGCCCAGCTCTTGACTGATGCTACGGCTGCTACTATGCCGGTCTCTTTCGACCAATTCAGCGATTTTATCGCATTTTTCGACGACAGGCCTTCCGGAGCGTGGCGCATCTTCGACCACCTCTACACCAGAACGACAACGTTGAAACCATCGTTGTGCGTTGGAAATGGAAACTGTATCGGGTCCATAAACTGCACAAACTTTATTGGCGGCTTGAGATACACAAAAACAAAAAAAAAAAAAAAAAAAAAAAAAAAAAAAAAAAAAAAAAAAAAAAAAAAAAAAAAAAAAAAAAAAAAAAAAAAAAAAAAAATACAACTCATAAATACAAAAATTATATTTCAAATCATAAGCATTTGTTCGAAATTCATGTTTGTAAGAATCATTTGAATATATTTTAACAGATTCTTCATAAAAAATAATACAATTGCTAAGTATTTGGAATAGTAGAAACGAACTGCAACCAAATACCCAGTGAAATAGATTATAATATGCTCAGTAATCAGTGGTTGAGTATGTATTATACCCTGTGCATTCCAAAAGACTGATGTCCTAACCTTTCTTGACGACTTTTTCGTCTTTCCCCGCCTGAGAACAGGTTTTGCACTTGATAGTCCACTAGATTGACTGCCGATTGGACTTCAGTGGGAAACGATGGAGCTATGCTTCTATTGTCACACACCGACGCAAAAATTCGGTTTTATTACGATTATAAAGCTCTCAAACAATTCGTCGAATCAGTTATTCGTTCTGTTTTTGGATAATGATCTTGCGAGGCACCCACTTTGCATTCGAACTTAGCAAATTACTTTTTAACGGTGGTTATCCCTGAGCATAAATTCGACAGTATTTACCCCCAAAAAGCACTGGTTTATTAACACGCGAAATGCTTTAGGATCCATTTTTTTTGTAAACTAACACAAGTTGCTTCATCCATAGTTATATCATTAACTAATAGAAATCATATACATGGTAGTAGTAGTTTTATCTAAGTATCAGCCACAGTGAAACGTGGACGGGTCTCCTAGTATTATATATATATTGAAAATATATATTATTTAAAAATTTCAAATGTTGAATTATCCTTATGGATGAGGTCTATTTAGAAGTAAACGATGTACATATATAAACGCAATTTGTATTAAAAAATTAAAATTTCGCTTAAAATTTTCTGAATATTTTTATAAGAAAATACACTTGTTCAAAAATTTTATTCAAGGCTTACAATTACATACAGCCAATAACACTATTAAATCCAAGTAAGAAAGGGCTAAGTTCGGGAGCAACCGAACATTTTATACTCTTGCAACTTACATGAATCAAAACCAGGGAAATACTTTAAGGTGTCAAACTAATCATATAGAGTAAAGTCAGGCGGATGGTCGAAATCCTGATATTAGTAACTTAGCGGCAAGGCAAAGTTTTCTTTCAAATTTATCTATTTTTGGCACAAAGATACACTCTTATGAATAAAGCACACCCTCTTCTTTTCATTGGGATAACTCACATATTGGGCGATATATGCAGTACAAAGTCACCCTTAAGTTCGAAATTCCTTATATTAAGTATATGGGCTTTAGGGAATTATTGGCCCGATTCAACCGATTTTTGACACGCAGTTATACCATTCCTTAATTCCAGTAATACTATATAATATATCACATGTCGACCGACATTTTCGCTCAAAAGTTAACTATAGGTACTGCGGTCCACATATTCGGTGACCAGGGTCTTGAACAGTTTTGGTTTGATTAGAACAATTCGTGTTTTCATAACTTCATCATATTAATTGCGTCTTGATTTGAGTACAGGAAAGTGAAAGAATCGAGTAGAGTTTAAAAGTGTGCCATAAGGGAACTAGGCGTGTTTATTGTCCGATGTCACTCATTTTCACAGGGACACGTTCCAAATTTTATTGAAATGGGTTAGTCGAGTCCCGAGATTTGGGATTTCCCCACGAGGTGGGCGGTCCCATCATCCAATTTTAACCCCGGCCTCTAAAAACTTTTGTCATACGAACCCGTCGCCAAATTTTTACATTTATGACGTATTTAGTTATTGATTTATTGCACTTTTAGTAGTTTCGAACAGTACCGTTATATGGGGAGTGAGTGAAGGTTTCATCTGATTTCATTCATTTTCACTTTATCGGGAGTAGTTGCTGTAATATTCGTGCTTAGGAATTTAGTAGTTGCAGCTTTAGTGGTTTAGGAGATATGCATATTAAACATATTAGATTTCAAAAATTATTTTTATTATTTTTCAAATTTTTTTGTTCACAAGTGCAAAATTATAATACTCTGTAGCAGCTATTTGCAATAGTATAAAAATATATAAAACAAACAGTAAACAAATTCTTGTTAAAAACCTGAACAGTTTAATCAATCAATTCAATAAAATGGGAGTAGAAAGCCAAAATAGTGAATAAGGCTTATAGTTGTACATACAGCTAATTTGAGAGCAGAAAAAATATTCTCAAACAAAATTGGAATAACAAAACACAAACAAATGGTGTTACTGAGTAAGAACCTAAAATTATGTATAAATCCGTAAGTTAATTCTTCTCAATGCCTTCGTATATCTCATACAGCTCATCGTTCCATCGAATGCGATATTCGCCGTGGCAGACGCGCAAAGGATCATAAATCTTTCACACAACCTTTCTCTCGAAAACTCGTAACGTCGACTCATCAGATACTGTCATCGACCGGAATAATGAGTATCTTATAGAGTTTGGTTTTTGTTCGTCGAGAGAGGGTAAATTAATCCCGACGAGTTTGTAGAAATAAAAAAAAATCCATCCCAGAATTCTCAGGGAATCCTAGTAAATATGCTACTTGGCGAGAAGCCGCAAAAAACACAATGAGTCTATATAAACGAGGTAGCCCCTGATATTTGCTGTGCTTACGTAATTCATATTAATATTATATTATAAATGCGAAAGAAACTCTGTCTGTCTGTCTGTTACTCTTTCACGCCTAAACGGCTGAACGGATTTTGATGAAATTTGATATGGTGATAGATGATAAGAATGCGAACGAAAGGGATACTGTTTTAAAAATCCAGAGAATCGCCTTATCAATACTTTCAAAACAGCACTAGAAAGAATGCCGGGAGATGATTATAGGTTGGTGATACACCCCGATCGCGTACCAAGTGGGGAACATGAAAGGCGGTATAATGCACCGTTAATAAATGAAGTCGCAGCCATGGTTACAGGCGAACAGTTTGCTTCCCGTGATATAGTTTTACAGGCTCGAGATGACACATTAACCAGGGTGCCTGATACTCATAAATTGTATGATGCGTTGCAATATCCGTTCATATTTAGTATGGGACAAGAGGGGTACCACTTTCAAGGTACTCAAATTAATCCTGTAACAGGTCTTCCCTTGCATAACAAAAAGGTTTCATGCTTGGATTTTTACGCCTACAATATGATGATGCGAGAAAACAACTTTAACATTTTACAAAGATGCAAGCAACTGGCAAAGCAACTGATTGAAAGCGAGAGGTTACGGTATATATCATTAAATCAAACTAAAGTAAGAGCAGAGAATTACATCCATCTTCAAGACGCGTGGCAAATGACGCTAATTTAAATCCAAATAACTTAGGTCGCATGGTCATTTTACCGTCTTCATTTGTAAATAGCCCGCGGTACTTACACGAATATACTCAGGACGCGTTTGTTAGAAATAGTCAATGATGTCGCAAGAGTTTCTAGACTAAATGATAAAAAACTAATGGATGTGATTAATAAAGGCCGAGTGKTCGGAGAAGCGTGCTGCTTTATGAACTCTGTGTAAAAGATAAGCGCTGAAATACCGGATCCGGAAGATGCACAAAAAAATTTCCTCGCAAGTTTCGTAGAAGAACGTCAGCAACCATGAAGCTCCGAAATGGTACCTACAATAGTTGTTTAACGCCCATATAAATGTTGAGGCATGCAGCTCAGTACGCGCCATCAAGTCGCAAGTTATATATCTGCAAATATATAACCAAGGGTAGTGATCAAGCTATTTTCAATTTTAGAAATACTGTTTATTAAGTCTTAGGTGTAAAGTTAATAAAATGTTCTGTAGCKAATAGAAAAGTTTTAAGAACAAAATAAATAATAAGTAATTATAAACATAATCATATTTGTGGTTTTAATCCTGTTTGTACTAASAATGYTGATATTTTTGTTACGTTTTCGGAGGAACTCGTTTGTAACAGAGCAGACGGTATTTGGTCGTCGAAGATATTTTTTCTA
>NW_017535886.1:0-1166 GCF_001853355.1 Bactrocera latifrons | reverse complement strand
GGAGGTACTACTTTTTCCGTATTTCTCCAAGTTTAGGATGAAACATGATTTGTTTATCATCCAAGGCGGAGAGGATACTTTTTGACTTAGAGAAGGGAATTCCCCAGCTCTCTGGCGTATGCAGAGGAATATTGACGACTTACGACTTGAAGACTTTTTCCGTTGCAGCTCGGATGACACTGTTTCGTAAAGAATRTTATTGTAACAAAGAAACAGCTTCGGTATGAGTTTTTTTRGGTTAAGTGTAAATCTTTCTTCGATTGTGGGTAGCCCCGCTTCCACAAGTATGAATTGTGTTGGCGATGTCGGAAAAGCCTGAAGACTTCTGCGCACAGCCATGTGGTATGGGGAATACAGTAACTTGATGACACTTTTCGCGCAGTTGCCATAGATGGGTAGGCCGTAGTCTATCTTCGATAATATAATAGCTCTGGTTACATTTATTAATGTTGACGAGTTAATTAAGCAGTGTTTGGATGATAAATATTTAATAATGTTAAGCCTAGCAGGCAGTTGCTTTCTTAAATATAAACAATGTTCTTTGAAAGCTAATCTTTTATCAAAAATTAAACCTAGTAACTTAAGTTTATTAGCATTTACAACTGGAATATTGTTATAAACTAGTGTAAAGTAATTACATTTGTGTTTGCGGCAAACATGGAAATTCTTACATTTGTTTAAAGATACCTTGGCTCCAGATGATTCGGACCATATACTTAAATCAGCTAATATATTAGTAAAATCTTGTTTAACAAGGTTTAGGTCATTTAGTTTAGAGACCAATAATAAATCATCAGCATATGAATGAATGAATGAATGATAATGAGGAATGCACTGCGACCTTTGGTCTATTGTGTCCTCTCCTTCCTTACATTGCCTCACTTAGCCCCAGCCCATTGATGAAGTCCAGTAGGCTGCTAGGCGCTAGCGAGGCAATGCGATCCCTATCCGTAAATGGAACTCCAAGGGCCTTGGCTCTGCGAATACAGACTGCTGTGCAGTCGATCAGCAGATGCTCCGGAGTTTCAGGCTCCCTGTCACAGAACCGGCAGTTGGYGCAAGYTGATAGGCCCATTCTGTACAGATGCCCATTCAGCTTACAGTGGCCAGTGTACCATGCGACTAACAGCCTGAGTTTGCTCTTGGGCAGGTTAATTACCATTTTG
>NW_017535885.1:1213-3069 GCF_001853355.1 Bactrocera latifrons | reverse complement strand
CTCAACTCAAAAGCCAAACAATAGTGGCAACGCTGCGCATTAGCCGCAGCAGCGGCCCACTGCTGGCAGCCGAGACGCTTCCGGCTTGTACAACAGCGCACCAGTGGCGCAATGCCAAACAATGTATAACGGATAATCGAGCGGCCGGCAGCTAGAGGGAGCCACAGCAGTAGCTACAGTGCCCCATGTGCCTGTGTRTGCGCTTTGACAAAATCTGTCAGCTCGCCACACTTTGGCAATTTTTCAAAAACCATGGCCGAAGGCGACTTTGCGGGGAAAGATTGGCTCAGCTATGCTGTAGAAGCTGAAAGTTATTTATTTAAAATAGATATTTTATGCGTCATGGGTTACCCAATGTTGATCACGTTTTCGGATGTTAGCTGTACACCATTGTTAAATCTCGTCCACTATTTCATTTCTCTCGATGCCTTTGCGGCTCTGGAAATGCCTGCAGGTGCACCAGAAGCCAGCTCCGCGGGGTTAGCAATGGCARAKACCTCAGCTTGGAATATRATKCAGTGGTCTCGCRACTTAAAAGGTTGTRTTATACCTAACTCTGGGAARTATATTTCTGCACYAACTCCATCATCCACTTTCGAGCCATCCGTTGTTTCGCGTAGCTAACATACGAACCATATTTTTCAATGTTTACTTTGAATCTTCTTTCCCAATTGAAAATTGGAATAATTTAGACGGTATATGCTAAACCGCCATTACCCACCGAGCTATGCCCAAAGCTTAGTACCGGTTCAAGAGCCGTCGTTGGAATTGCACAGCGCTGCAAGCCTCTGAACCCTTTCCATTGGTAGTCCAGTGACTGATTTGCGCAAGCCTGTCCACCATACTACTATACCGTAGAGGTCTTACAATAGCTGTGTAGTACCAGCGCATGAGAGAGGCAGAGAGCCCGCAGGTTGTGACGAGCATCTGCCTGAGGCATATAAAGCTTTACTAGTTTTTTCACTCTTTCTTCCTCATTGCGCTTCCACAACAGATTGCTGTCCAAGACTACACCAAGGTATTTGGTGCGGTCTTTGAGTGAGTTCCCATTTATCGAAGGGTACTTTCACAAAGGAGTTTTGTGCATTCTTAAGAACACAGTCAGATCCAGGTGCAACCACAGACCCACTTGCGATCCCCAGTTYCTGCTCTTATCTGTTTAGAGGCCAAAAGCCTTCTGTTCAAGCGTTGTATAGCAGGATCAACACCTATTGGCTGGATACTGTTTGGCATAGTATCCGTAGAGACATTGTTGAGGGCCAGACAGAAATGTACAGAAGTGCTCTAATAGCGTATTCCTTATATTCAAGAGCCCTTTCGATATTAAATACTAGTGTATGGAGTGCAGCCTCTACAGACCTGTCCTTCGTATACAAGCGCTACCTTGGAGAAGCTTCTAGGAGGCGCTGTGGCCCTAATGTAAGCATCCCAGGTTTTCTAAAGCTTATGGGTTGTTTCTACCTGTCTTCGGTTTGAAAACTGTCCTTGCCTCTCTCCATGAGTGTGGCATGCAGATGAACTTAAAGCATCCCGTGCCACGACACGGATAGGTAGAGTGAATTCTGTAGCATTGCTGTAATGATTCATTCCTTACCGGGAGATTTATATGGGTCGAATGCATGGATTGCCCATTCTATTTTATTCTCCTTAAAGATGAGTTCAAGAACATTTACTCCCTTCTTAGCTAGGATTTACTGCATTCTTACAGCCWAGAAAATGCGCATTTTCCAATGAGTCCTGACAGAAAAGAGTAATAAAAACGTGAAACATTATTTAAATTTATGACAAAACAGAAGTTTCATGTCTAGCATATCTTCGGAGGAAGATTTAAAACAACAAATATTGAAAATTTGTTT
>NW_017535885.1:0-1173 GCF_001853355.1 Bactrocera latifrons | reverse complement strand
GTTTTCTAAAGCTTATGGGTAGTTTCTACCCGCCTTCGGTTTAAAAACTACCCTAGCCTCTCTCCATCAGTGTGGCATGCAGATGAACTTCAAGCATCCCGTGCCACGACACGGATAGACAGAGTGCATTCTGCAGCATTGCTGGAATGATTCCGTCCATACCGGGAGATTTATATGGGTCRAATGCGTGGATTGCCCATTCTATTTTATTCTCCTTAAAGATGAGTTCAAGAACGTTTACTCCCTTCTTAGCTAGGATTTACTACATTCTTACAGCCTGGAAAATGCGCATTTTCCAATGAGTCGAAACAGAACAGAGTAATAAAAACGTGAAAAATAGTTTAAATTTATGACAAAACAGCAGGTTTAAAACAACAAATATAAAAATTTTGTTTCCTGGCACTGAGAACTCTTTAAACGAAGGCGATCATTTGAATTTAACTACAATATGCAGTTGTTGGTTTGACTTCGAACATTTTAAGACTCTAGACTAGAACCGTGCTTTTCTCAAATTTAAATAAGAAGCCGGCGCAATTTTTGAGGAACACATGTAAATTAGTATTTATATGCAAATGAATGTGTAATAGAAGATAATCCCACATAGGCAACTTAACCTTAACCGAGATACTTTCAGGAAAGAAGAAATTATTGATTATTTTTTATCCTTGCTCCGCCCAACATTTGCCCAACAGAATGCACGAATTCATAAAAGCTACAGCGTCAGCTCGGAATTTGTGAAAAATTCAGCGCCCATTCATAAATATTTTCAATGGCGCCTAATGTGCCAGAAAAACACTTAAAATTAGGCACACAAACATGCATGCAAAGACGTTTCTTCGACAAAAACTTTTAGATTTAGTTTTCCTTTCGCCTTTCCCTATGCACTTGCTTTCGCGACGAGGACATTTGCGAAGCTGAAGATTATTAGGCAATGTAGCGCCCATTGTAGTTTTGAAAGGCCTCAGCGCCCAAAGCCTTCGTGTGGCAATGTCAATGCCAATGAGGTCAAAGGACATTCAACGCATGATTTTGCTTCGTTTGTGTACGATATGATGATATAGTATATATACATATATATATAAGCTATTTCTTGGCGCATCTTTTGTGGCGCGTTCTCTGACTAACATTTAAGAGTTAGGCAACCGAGACCTCAGCTGTTTGGCCTTAATGACC
>NW_017535884.1:0-2512 GCF_001853355.1 Bactrocera latifrons | reverse complement strand
AAAAAAAAAAAAAAAAAATAACCAATCACAATAACCGACACCAAAGTGAGATAATAATTTTCGCAAGTTGTTGCAAAAAAGTAAAATTACAAAAACAAAACCAAAAATTACATGGAAAAAATAAGAATATTGTTGTAATTGTAATGCATTGTTGTTGTAATGAGTTGTAATTTAACTGATTTTTGTATGTGTATTGAATTTGTATTAATGACACATTGCTCCTCAGTTGATTTTGTTCTAGAAAAAGCTAATAATGAAAGCTCTCCGATTTGTCAAGCTTACAAGCAAAGCTTTTTTGGGCATAAAAGCTATAGGGAATATCTAAATTGGGGTTTTCAGGGACTATTTTATTGATGGATATTCGTGTACATACTCGAAGTCGAAGTCTATTAGTACTAGCGAACATGAAGTTTTACTACCGAAAGCTTTATTTGGGCTGAAAGATTAAGACTACTTATGTCTGGCAGGCTCTTAAATAAATTATTCGAACTTTTTTCAAAAAAATATAATATGAAAACTTAAAGTTTGTCTTATACACTAAGTAGGAAAATTTTGTGGTAGCGAGAGAAAAACTTTCAAATTAGTAACAGTTAGAAGGTTTTTAGCTATAATTCACTTAATCGAGCGCCTTTTTACACTGTAACGTATTTATATTAAGACTATCACTCCAGTTAGTCCTACAGTTCCCAAATTATCATTTATAATACCGTATTTTTGAAAGTAGTCTGGTGACATACATATGTTTGTAACCTAGCTTCGCGTTTCATTTGCAGTTTTTGATAGTTTTGGAGATTACCGTCAGCCCAATTTACCTCAGAGCACTGTTTACCATACCCAATTTGTTGAGACGGCATTAGCATTTAGCATAGAACTCGAGAGTCAGCTGTCGTAAAATCAATATTATCATATCATATTTTCTAAAGCTCTAAGACGCCTATAATCTTTTGCGTTCTGCTCTCTATATTCTATGGACTGTATGCGTGCTCTGCAAGTTTTACAACATCGTCTCGCAAAATCTTTCTTTTCGATCTGGGAATAAATTGAAGTTGTTATCTTACTATATTTTGCATCGTGCCTTGTAGAAAATATTATCATTCAATATTTTGATTTACTTCAAAGTAATTCTAAAAGCAATAAGTGATTGTTTGGTTAGGTAAAAAAAAGTTAAGACAACTATCATTGTTCTTTTAATAAAATTCCGATCATATACGAGATTTGAAATAACACGATCGTATATTAAACAAAGCGTTGTGTTTAATGGCGTTACAAGAATACTGAATTTTGGATATGTTCTCTGGTATTAACACTTTGTAACTATAGGTTTTTCAGCATTTGTTAATTTTATGCTTTTTGACTAAAGTGATTGGATGCTTCGGTGAGGTCCGATACTTCGAAAAAATGAAAGCCATGTTACCAACCATTTTGAAAGATTAGAATCCTAACATATTGGTGGTTGCTGCGAAGCAGCGAGCTCATCAGCCGGTCCATTCTCCGCTATACCTTTGTGACCGGGCACCGAGATAAGGTGCACTTGTTTACGATCTGATAGACTGATCAGCCATTACTACTGAGTAATGTTAAAAGTTTCACGGAACCTGCTCCTTCATTTGCACTATCCAATGCGATCTTATTCAACAGCTCAAGGGTGCTACAGTGTGTTAGCTATCTAGTAGAGATTTTTCGGGGAAAATTTTTTGATTGCAAAACTGCCAACAGGCAAAGGAGTGATCAATATTTGTATTTATGTTTCAACATGTTCGGAGAACTTAACTTTTTCCATGCTTTGACAATGTCTGCTCTGTGCGTGGATGGCTTTAGCCACCTGGGAGGAATTTTTTGAAAAGCTTTTTTATCGTAGAAATACCAACAGGCAAATAAATGACCATTATTTGACTTCTGTGGGTTTTGAACCAGCGAATTATAGAGTGGCGGTCACACACCCAAAAACTCTTTTTTGCGCCAATTGTCATTTAAAACGGCGTATGAAGAAAGAAATCGGTCTGTTACTATTGCAAATTTTTTACTCCCACATTTTACGAACCGGTGGCAACTCTTGTCGCCCGAAATGTAAAGCTTTTCAGCAATTATTATTAGAAATTTCTTTACAACAATTGTACATACAAATTACGCAAAAGTAAACAATGCTGTCAAAATGTGCGACTACACGTCCACGCAAACATATAACTACATATGTACAACAAATACCAAGCAATACCTGCTTGTGGTTTTAAAGTGATAGCAATCTTGTTCGTGTTTGAGACTTACCGGGAGACTGGAACTGGACTTTTAATCGATTGGATGCTAATACCAAAAACTAGATAAGTACTTTGATTTAGTTCAATTAGAATTTATTTGGCACTTACCTGCCCCTTTTTTGGTAAATTTATAAAATAAAAAAATATACATAGGAATTTCCCCACGTAACAGCAAATCAAAACGTGCACTCGTTTCTTTTCTGCCGTTTTTGCCATCAGCTGGTTTTTGTTTTGTTGCTCCTTTTTCTCCTTCTTCG
>NW_017535883.1:0-2541 GCF_001853355.1 Bactrocera latifrons | reverse complement strand
CATTTTCCATATTTAAGCAGCTGATATTTGAATAGCTATAGCATTACTTATTTGATAATTTTATACATGTTTAGCAAACCGGCATAATTAGTTCCACTTTTATGAAATTGACGAAGTGCCTCTTGATATAAAAAATTGTGTGAATGTGGTTACATATGTAATCGCACTTCCTTCCGGGGCATGCAAGGATAACCACCTGGCCGTTGCCAAAAATTATCTTATTCCTGTGCAGTAATGCTTGAGCTTAACAAACATGTCGATTGAAGCCATTCATATACTTGTATCTATAAAAGCTTAGAACACTACCGAATAACGAAAATGATAATCATTTAAGTATACTCTGGCAGTATGTTGGTACAGAGTATAATACATTTGTCCATCCAACGCTTGTTTGTATCAACTAAAAATAATCGAGATAAATATATAAAAATTGAGATATCTAGATTAAACTTGCTACATATGTTCCCTGACGTTATGGGGCAACTTCCACGCCCACAATCCTTTTTTAAACAAAAACTTTAAATGTCGACGATTCTCTATCATGAACTACCTACTAAAGTGAACGAAAGTTCAGCGACAGCAAAACTGAACATTCCAGAGAGCATTTTGATTCATCAAATTTTTGTAATTGTGTTCTAACAAACTGAATGACTTGAAGTAAAACACAAAATGTCCAAAATTTATTGTTTTGCCGAAGTATCACAAATTATGCGAAAACAATTTTTTACCATGTATTTTTAAGAAGTTTCAGGTCCTTCTATGATAACGTTTAATCCACTAACTTTGAAGAAAGTCTTAATTAATAATACCATTTAATAAAATGTTATATATATTTGAGATGGTATATAGTAAGTAAAAAGATCATACTTTTCAAGAAGATTCTGAAATAATAGGTTAATATAATTTTAGTAATGTATTCATAATTTTTTGAGTTTCCATCGTATGCAAAATATTATCATATATTGTAGGTTTGGAATTCGTGGAGCATTAAAAACCTACACTTTTTATGGTTGGTCTAGTGGGAGGTAGTGTATTAAGCTTTACGTTATTTCTCGTATGATTTTCCAGAAATGTCCGAAACTCATATAGTTAAGGTTAATAATATCATAATGAAGTCGACATAGCTCCAGAAAAGTACCTGTTTCCAGGTATTTAAGTATAAAATGGTTTTCGTAGAAATATGTCTACTATTTAACCGTACCACTAAAAACATTCAACATCTCCAGGATATGATATAAATGCGGTACGTAAGTAAAAAATTCGTCAGAAAGACTTCAACAGTGACTCGAGGAGTTTCAAATCTTTTACTCGCACCTTGCACTAATATGTCTAGCAGCAGAAAAAAAATTATGAGAAAATTAAAAATGTTAGCAGTTAAACAAAATAAATCTCTGAAGTTTATGAAATCATTGCACAAAAATATTGTTAGGAACAAATTGCAAGAAAAAAAAGAAGCCGAAGTAGCTTTGAAAAAAGAGGAAGCGGTCATTTCTAGCAGCATACAAATATAATATAATAACGGGAATGATGAGGACAGAGAAAATCTAAATCTTTCGGTTGAAGAGTTGGATGTTTAGATGGCACCAGAAGTTGTGGTGGTGTATGAACCGAGTATTAACATAAGAGAAACGGTTACTTCATATACCTTCATTTAGGTTAAGAAAAAGAAATGTGGTGTCGTGGGACACCAGGTAGGAACGAAGTTCCTTCGCTTAATGTAGAATCGATACAATTTGCAAACAAACAGCTGGCAGATGTGAGACATCGAAATTATTTTATACAAGTAATAGGTTAAAAAGTACAGATTATGACAGGAACTAAATATGGTACACAATGAAAGAACAATATTATGATTTTTTTCCAGAAAATGATGACAGATGGTTTATTCAATAAACATTTATTTTCTTTGAATACAAAATGTTATCCAAATATTTGTTTAAGAACCTCCGTAATAGTCACATTCGAAGTTGCCTCTGATGGTATTACCGTGACAATTGGACGATGATAACTAAAGTATGTTACAAAAGTATTGAAAATCACATTATCAAGATATCTAATAAATACAGCATCTATTGTTGTTCCATATCTTGTAGTACATTCTCTCGGATTGTTGGTTATTTCCAACTGAAATTCTTCTTGGAGGAACGATATTAATGCCATATACCCATATAGATATGATTGTCGCAGTGGCGATACAGGCCGTGCAGAGAACATTTATCATAGAGAAGGTTCACGTCACGGAGAACGTAAACATATTTTTGGCTAACTCGGTCGATATTGATATCATCGGCCTCAACACCCGCGCCGTTAGTTCTTTCTCCAGACTGGACAAAAAAGCGAAGCAAATGGGTCTGGCAGTGAACGAGGGCAAGACGAAGTATCTCCTCTCATCAAGCAAACAGTCGTCGCACTCGCGACTTGGCCTCACGTCACTGTTGACAGTCAGAGCTTTGAAGTTGTACATAATTTCGTCTATCTTGGAACCAGCGTAAATACCACCAACAATGTCAGCCTAGAAATCCAACGCAGAGTAACTCTTGC
>NW_017535882.1:0-2542 GCF_001853355.1 Bactrocera latifrons | reverse complement strand
AGGGCATAACTGTTCCATCGTCATCGATTGGGGAATCGGGTTCACCATCTTCTGGTGTTATGCTTTCACAGCCATTTAGCAGGCTGGAGAAGTGTTCCCTCCATAATATTAGTATGCTCTGAGTATCAGTTACTAGATCMCCTATGGGGGTTCTACCAGAGTAAGAAATCATATGGGGCCAAATACGGAGAATAYAGCGTCGAATCGGACCAAAAAATCAGCATAGTGCRGCAGTGTGGCCTTCGCTTTTCGCCAGGTAATCAATGTACATCACACCTTGTGAATTTCAGAAAACGGTGACCTTCAACTTTCCGACTGATAGGAGGTAGGGCCAGGCCTTCTTTGCAACAGGTTTACCGGATGAAGTCTACTGTTTCGGCTGATCCTTAGTCCCAAGGTTGTACCACGTTTCGCCAACAGTCACTTGGGAAAGTGGTCTCTCGGTTGTTAGCGAGTCAGRAAACTGGGAACTCATCGCGCGGACAGCTTTGGGACCTTTGCTCTTCTCCGATGGTTTTCTACTGTCCGTCTTAAAACACAATATTTTCTTTTTTCGCAGCAGGTTAACCGGGTTAGGTCCTAGTCTCTAATGTGCCAGCGGATCCATGTTTCGTTGGCGATCCCATCGTGCAGACAGCTTCCTCATGCCCAATATTTTATGAAGGATATAACCCATGTGGGCTGTTGAGAGACCTAATGTCTCTTCTGCCACACGTGCTACTAAACCGAGAGTGTGTAATTTTATCATATTACCCATCGGTGCAGCCGTTTTCGGGGCAACTGGGGGTGACTTGACTCCTTTTTAACGGTCACCATTGAAGGAGACAAATCACGGAAAACAGCATTCAAGCATTTTTGATTTCACTGCGTTATCTCTCTTCCAAAAGCAAGAATTTCTGTTCTATCGCCGATCGATATTGAACTTTGTCCATTTCTACAAAATGCTGTACAAAAGTACGGTTTCTATTCCCACTGAAATTTTGACTTTTACGTTAGCGTCGCGATTATATTAAGTACTTATTGTACTGATCTCGTACATATATCATTTTCCTCTTCTTTAAGGCGTAGACATCACTTACGCGGATATAGCCGAGTTTACGCCAGTCTTCCTTTTCGTTGTTTGGCGCCAATTGGAGAATGCAAGTGTAGCCAGGATCTGCTCCAGCTGGTTTTTTCAGYGGGGTAAAGGTCTTCCTCTTCTTCTTCTTCCCCCCGTGAGTACTTTGTCAATACTTTCAGAGTTGGAGGACCATAAATTTTCCGTAGAACCTTTTTAWCGAAAACTCGTAACGTCAACTCGTATATATTATATATACCACTCGAAAATATGACCTAACAATACATTTCGTTAACTGTAATATATTTCTTCTTCTTCTTCGACACCAAAAAKTAATTGCACTTTGTTCATCAGATGGTATATGGGTATKTGTGTGCGTGTACAAGGTGTTACATAGTTAACAAATACCTGCTCATTATACGAACTACATCACGGCTGCTTGCAACTTRCGACTCGCTGACGCGCTACTGCAAAACCGATTTCATTTCAAATTAACCTCTGTAGCCTTTCAACAATTGGCCCTAAAACGCACCGCATCAACAAGCCCAGTTGCCACTAGTTSGCCGTTGTTCGTTGTCTGGCGGTATGTGGCTTCGCTGATTGCCTGTGTTAGCAGCACGYTGACGGTGCCTAATGCCCGCAGGTCCGTTCCCAAGTTCATCGTTAATTTTGGCAGCAGCAAAAATGAATGAGGAATGAAAACGTATATAATATACATATATAAGTACATATGTACATATGTGTGTGCTTTGTGGAATGCCTGCAATCACTCCAGCATTGTTGCTTACAGTTTTTGACAGATTTGTACAGCAGACTTTTGGCGCCTACAGTGTAATAATTCTTATGAGGTTTTCGTTAGACTCTTTCTATTTTTTTTTGTTTTGTTGATTTTTACAACTTATTTTGTATGCTATTGTTGTTTTACAATTTGTTGCATTCTCCATATACGAGGAAAATAATGATTTTTTTTTACACAGGCAACGAATATATGCACAAATAAATTTAAGCACGCATGCAGTTACTTGACTTTTGCGCATGCGCAGCTTTTACTAGTCCCTGTTTGTGTTTGTGTGTGTATTTTGAATGCGCTCTTAAAAGTGCTTAATAGTCTCTGCCTTGAGCACTTAAATGCATACAAAGTTGTGCATGCATTAAAAGTAATTCTTTTCTCCATTCTACATTTAAAATTTATTTTTTATTTCGACTGAAGGTGTTAAGGAATTAACTTGGCACTTAAACGTTCTGAAATTACTTTTCCATGCACTTGAGGGCAGAGGTGTTTAACATAGAGAATGTAACATCTACACCCATACACGAACATATACATATGTACATACGAACGTAGGTAGCCAGCTTAGAGGTACGGCTTATAAAACTTTTAGGTGGACTAATACTTTATGTTACTTATATCTCTCGATAAGAAATAGAAGCTTATTGAAAATTCCAGATTTTAATTGAATAACTTCCACAACCTAATATTTCCAT
>NW_017535881.1:0-2546 GCF_001853355.1 Bactrocera latifrons | reverse complement strand
AAAATATCGCGCTGGCCCGGGATTCCCCATGTGCCAAACATTCCCCACCTTCCCCTACATATGTAGTACGAGTATGCATGTACATCTTCCATCATATTAATCTTATGTCTCTGCACATGCTCATATCATAATATTATTATCTACTCATATAAATGTACATATGTATGTATACGCATGAGCGCATTCAGAAATTCAAATAATGATTTTATCACTTATCAATGTATTACATGTGAGCGCATTGATCTACATGTTCATATCTTCTTCTTCTTGATTGGTACGCGTACGCGATTATAGCCGAGTTAACAACCGCGCGCCAGTCGTTTCTTATTTTCGCTGTGTGGCGCCAATTAGATATTCCAAGTGAAGCCAGGTCCTTCTCCACTTGGTCCTTCCAACGGAGTGGAGGTCTTCCTCTTCCTCTGCTTTCCCGGCAGGTACTGCGTCGAATACTTTCAGAGAGTGTTTTCTTCCATCCGTCAACATGACTTAGCCAGCGCAGCCGCTGTCTTTTAATTCGCTGAACTATGTCAATGTCGTCGTATATCTCGTACAGCTCATCGTTCCATCGATTGCTATATTAGCCATGGCCAACGCGCAAAGGACCATAAATCTTTCGCAGAACTTTTCTCTCGAAAACTCGAACCGTCGACTCATCTGTTGTTGACATCCTTCAAGCCTCTGCACCATTTAGCAGGACGGGAATTATKAGTGACTTATAGAGTTTAGTTTTTGTTTGTTGAGAGAGGACTTTGCTTCTCAATTGCCTACTCAGTCCGAAGTAGCACCTGTTGGCAAAAGTTATCCTGTGTACCATTATTGGTGGTGTTTACGCTTCAAAGCTATGACTGTCAACAGTGACGTGAGTGCCAAGTCGCGAGTGCGACGACTGTTTGTTTGATGACAAGAGATATTTCGTCTTGCCCACTGCTCCAGACCCATTTGTGTTGCTTCCTTGTCCAGTCTGGAGAAAGCGGAACTAACGGCGGGGTGTTGAGGCCTATGATATCAATATCATCGATTGGGAAATCGGGTTCGCCTTCTCCTTGCGTTGTGCGTTCACTCCCAGTCAGCAGGCTGGAGAAGTGTTCCCTCCATAATTTACGTATGGTCTGGGCATCGGTGACTAGATCACCTTTGGGGGTTCTACAAGAGTAGATGAGTCCCTTCTTGAGACTTTTACCCCTGTCATCCAGCTTATCAAGCTCTTCGTACTCACGCATATCGGCCTCTTTCTTTTTTGTCTGCAAACGCGCCTCGCTTCCCTCTTCAACTCTCGGTATCTATTACATCCCGGACGTGTTGTGATCGATCGTAACGCGTCGAGGTAGGCAGCCTGTTTTCTCTCCGCTGCGACATTGCACTCCTCGCCGTACCAGCTGTTCTTTTGTGCTTTCCGAAAGCCAATGGCTTCTTTTGCAGCTGTACGGGAGGAGTTCCCTTATTCCCTTATTCCGAGTTGTTGACGAGTGGTCTAAGAAAGCAGGAGTGCAAGTCGAGTAGAAAATCGTTCAGCTGTCCGTTGTGATTGCAGTTTCTCGACGTCGAACTTTCCTTGTGTTTGTTGGCGTGCGTTTTTTGCTACACAGATGCGGGTGCGAAGCTTGGCTGCAACAAGGGAGTGGTCCGAGTCCTTTCGTCTATCACAACATGATCGATCTGGTTGGTGGTTTTTCGATCCCGGGACAGTCAGGTAGCTCGATCAATCTTCTTATGCTGGAATCTAATACTACAGATAACCATATTTCGGGCCCCGGCGAAGTCGATCAGCCTCAACCCATTTGGGGATGCTTCGTCGTGGAACAAATAATTCAAAAGCATACAAACATACATATGCGTACACATGTGAATATGTCACCAACAAAAGTTTAAACATTGCTCTACAAAAACAACAATTGTCTAAATAGCAGCAGCACAAGTCAATATGGCAGCCAAATTGGCGAAGCTCAAATATATTGGGGTGTTCACAACCTGTCTTTAATCGTAAAGTCATAAAATTTTATATTTTTACACTTGTTTAAAAAAAAATTGTTGTTGGATTACATACAAAAATTAGTTTACACATTTACAATTCTCAATACTATGTTTTCGAATCGTTATAACTTATAACTTTAAAAGACATGTGAAAACCCTAAATTTATTTAAACAGGTGTAAAAATTTAAAATTTTACGACTTTACGATGCTTCAAGACAGGTTGTGAACGCCCCAAATAAATTTTACGACAAAAACGCTATATAACAGCCTACTACAATTCCATCAGCTATGTTAACGCCGCCCCCGCCCAATTTCTTTTGCCACGTCTGTATCGGCAGAGATATCTTTTCTTTTCCTCTTATTCGAACTTTTTTCGAAGCTTAATTCGAGTGCAACTAAACCGCTCACCGATCCAGACGTGGTAAGTGTTTGTCCAATTTATTATTTGTAAAATACATTTATTATAAGAAACCTTTTGTTTTTTATTTAACATTTGTGGAATAACTTGCGCCGACCGTTTCCCCACGGCCAACCACATCTACGGAACGAACGAGCACCGTGCTCCACCACCCGA
>NW_017535880.1:0-2501 GCF_001853355.1 Bactrocera latifrons | reverse complement strand
ACGAGCACCCTAATTTATGTTCAATTATTTCATCATATATGTTAATAATAAGCTTACATGAATGTATTAGGGGTATGACTTGTAACATTTTCAGTAAATAGATGTATACCCTAAATAGGGTTTATTGAGTTTGTAGCACCCACTAGGAGACGTCGAAGGCCCTATAAAATATGTATATAAATGTTTAGCGTCTAATTGTCAAGTCCGTCTGTCTATTCCCTTAATGAAGGAATATGATTATATAATATATCGATAAATAATTTCGCAAAAATCATATAGACTTCTCTTCAGAATTTACTCAATACCGAATGTAATAAACTAAAAAAATTCTCAGCGTTATACAGCGTTTCTTCCATTCCAACATAGTACTTAATCAACAAGGTACGTGATTTTAAATTGCTTCGGAACTCAAAGTTGATCATACATATTCACATACAAGGTGCGTTCCAAAGTAAACAGGACTTAAAACAAAAAACAGAACAAATGTTTCTTTTCTCCAAAATCAACTTATTTTATTGAAAATAGTCTCCTTCTGTTTCAACACAGCTCTTTGCACAGTCCAAAATCATGTCGATCGCCAGTATGCCGGTACAAGGCTTTTGAATGGCCTCTGCGTCTACATGATACTTTCCTTTCTTGGGCAAATGTATTTTTCCGAAAAGGAAGAAATCGCATATCGGGTGAATACGGGAAGTGGTTAATGGTTAAAATGTGATTTTTGGTCAAACCGTGCACACACCTTTCGTAAGCATAAATGTTCGGTCAAAATGTGATAAATCGATGTTTTGGAGATTTTCAATTCCATTTCCATGAATTTCAATGATGAACAGTTTCGAAGGAATTTCCGATGATCACGGATTTCGTAAACGAAAAATTTCGATAATGTCAATGAAAATAGCATATTTGTAAAGTGAAAATAATATTATGCTATAAATAAATGAATACGTACGGTACCCAAATAATTAGATATTAACAAACACAAATGTATACATATAAATATGCAAAGATAAGAGTAAAAACCTAAAAAAATATAGCCAAAAAATATTATATTATTTCTAATAATATGGGATAAATTCAATAATATAAAATATATGTTAAGAGGAAAGGGAAACAGTCCTAGCCTTTATTACGCACCACGACCTGTTACCAGATTTACAATATTATATTTAAAGCTTGATTACTGATAACGCATTTCATGTTCTTTTTAGGTCGCGAGCACGCAAAAGCAAAGCTTTGGCTATTAAGAGTTTCGAAACTAATACTATTTACGTAATTCAACTTACCTTAATGTATGGATTCCTTATACCTGCATGGCTTCCAATATGTTCCGAAATCAAAAAGGTAATATCTTAAAAATTTTAACACAGTAACAGTAGTTCAACCCAGCTAAATGTGTTGGAAGAAAAAGTTCTTAGGTAATCACTAAGTAAGCCAGCAAATATAACCCAAAGTTCCTTCTAATTTGCTTCTTCAGCGCTTCAATCCCTCACACATTTAGAGAATATATTTTAAGCCGACTATAGGGTGGTGTTTATCCCGAAGATGGGTAAGAGCTCTTTTATTTAAGACAATAATTCCAAGCATATTAGCTTCTCCTCGTTTTGGTTGAAGACGCTACACTTGTGGACTTGCACTTTAGGGGCAGCATACCGAGGCATATGATATTTGGCGTCCTCATGCGGTGGGGCTAAATATTAATAAGTTTATAGCAGAATCTAGTCGATTTGCCGATATGCAATGGTTATTCTTATATTTACCCAGCAGGTCGGCATATTACAGTTGCCCAATTGTTATGATTAGTGAACTCTCGAAAAATCAGCCTAGCTTAATCTAACTTTAGGTAGAACAATATAAAATTTACTTTTCTTCATTTGATGTAAGGGTATCATACGATCTGAGTACAGAAAAGCAAGGTAAAGGATTCTAAATAAATCAGTGAAATTAGAATGGATAAATATGTTGATCTGGAAAATTAAAATAGGCATGAAAATTATCAACTGATTTATTTTATATACTCATTGCAACACAGTTGGCTTTTCGAATTGTGTTGATGTTCGGAAATAAACTGCCTTAAAAAACCTCCATCCGCTAAGAAATATATTATTCTTACTAAAAATAAAGGTATAAAATCACTTAACCACAAAATTCATGAAAGGTTTAACGTTAATATTCACTTCTATACACCCGTCTTAGGAGCGCAACTTTTCTTCACACTTTCCAAGCGGAAAACTTTGACACATTCGCACAAAATACTTCAACACCTGAACAAGTGCAATTGTGAAATCTTGTGAACGAATTGTGTTTCCAATGTCACAAACTTTAAAGAAACAAGTAAAATAGAAAATTTAAAAGTTCGAAACGAASCGGGACCAAGTAAGTTCAATGTAGTGGTCCAACGCAAAAGTTACACAAAAGTTTATGAAACGGGATATTAGTTAGCTTTTGATTTTGTTTTTTGGTTTTGGCGTGTTGACATTGATGTTGTGTGAATTTTGTGGCGT
>NW_017535879.1:0-2577 GCF_001853355.1 Bactrocera latifrons | reverse complement strand
AGCACTACTACGCAGGACCAAGCTGGGCGATAACTGCCTCTTCACGACCTACCGCTCGGGTTATTCATGTGGTCTTATGCTTCTTTGCTGCCTTTCCTTTGTTCTGAGTTCTAGGAGCGCTATTGCAACCCACTCTTTCATTTTAGCCCACACTAGCTGTGATCGCAGCATGTGGCTCACTATGTTGTCGGGCGTTATGCTTTCATTTGTCAGCTTTTCTATGATGTCTCCTCTACTACATACCTTGAGCAGGTGAAAAAGACGTTCTACGTTTTCTGCGGTATTTCTGCAGAAGGAACATTGTGTATCGTTATTGTGACCAAATTTGTATAGGTATTCTCTGAAGCCGCCATGGCCCGATGTCATGCAGAGTGGGCGATACGCACTCGGCTCTCCAGCCGGTTTGTTAGGCTTCTGAAGAAGAACCAGTCGCTGTTTCTTCCATACTTTCGGGAAAACTTTATCATTCAGACATCGTGTGTAGAGTTCGGCGAATGCACTCTTGCTATGGTTGATGGCAATTTTCAGTGCCTTGTTCGCGATGACATCAAGTCTTGGAGCCKTTGCTCTGCCAAATCTCTCCGCCGCTTCCATTACCTCCGTCTCGTCCACAATTACAGAYTCCATCATGATTGGTATCGTTCTACTCGATTGTGGTTCTTGCGTTGGGAAAAGCGTTTTCACCACCTTTTATAGAAGGGTCGAGCAGGTTGGTGCTTGACTTTTACCCCCTCTGATTTTCGCCATCACTATTTTATACGCGTCACCCCACGGATTCCCGTCCACCTTTTCACATAGTTCTTTAAACCTCGAAGACTTACTTCTTTACTTTCTTTACTAGCCTTCTTGAGTTCTTTACGTTTTCTTTTGAAACTTTTTCGCAATCTTGTATGCTGTGGCATACCTTGGCTCCTTTGGCAGAGGCATGTCGCTTTATGGCATTCACTTCTCAATGCGCTGATATCCTCGTTCCACCAGTATGCGGGCCTTTGGGTTATGCTGTGCCCTTTCCTACACATAGCAGCGTCACAGGCTTTACTTATGTGCTTCACCAGTTTTTCAGCCTATCGGTCAACGTGATCGCACCATCTATATTCCCATCCAACATAAGTTTGGAAGTTTCTTCATCGAACGTTTCCACCTTCCATCCTTTTTTCTGCAATTTTTTTACGCTAAATCGAGTTTGTATTTCTTTGCGGATTTCCAGCAAGATGGCCAGGTGATCGCTATGTGTGTAAAAGTCGCACACCTTCCAATTTTCAGATMGCACCAGCGTGGTGCTGGCGAATGTGATATCTATTACCTAACCACGTCCATTCACAGAAAACGCTTTGAGTASAGCATTACTCCATCTGTTTGTGTAGCTACTTCTCCATTCAATTGCCCACGCGTTGAAATGGCCTGCTACCACGTTTGGCATGGTAGTGAGGGCGTCTTGAACCAGTTCATCGAGAATTCTTTCGTAGTCTCCTTGCAAGACCTTCGGGGAAATATAGCAGCTGTAGAAATAAAGGCCACCTATTTTCGCTCGTGTATAGTAAGATCTTCCMAGAAGAAGTATCTTGGAAGGCGTTGCCTCCACAGGCCCGTAAGGCAACTTGCTTTTCCTTGTCGAAGATCCACGTGCCAGCGTTTATGTTTTTATTTTGCTCACACACTATCGCCACATCTATCTTTTCTTCGAATATTGTTTGCTTCAGCACCTCTTGTGCCGCTTCACAGTGGTTTATGTTRATTTGGACAACTGTCATTTTGTCTTTTTACACGCAGCTTGATATAGAGGACACTTCCAACTTCCTAACCGGTGTTCGGTCTCCTTTTTCCCGCTGCTTTTGCATGCTGCACACGATGCGCTTTTGTCACATTCCTTTGCGAAATGTCCCTTTTCATCACATTTAGCACAACATGTGCTTCGATCTTCCTTACTCGTGCATGCCCTCGCCAGATGGCCGTATTCCATGCACCTGAAACACTTTCTGAGGTTCGGCTTTTCCCTTATTCTACAGACCACCCATCCAATATTGAGCTTATGAGCGTCAAGCAGCCGTTTTCAGTCTGCTGCAGGAAGGCTGATGACTACCGTCTGCGTGCCCGCATACGCTTGTCTGATACTTTTGATGGTATTTACGTCAAAGGAACTCAGCTCTTTAATTTGTGAGCGTTTTGCYACCGCTATGTCCTCTTTGGTGGTGATTTCGTCCAAGTCTCTGATCTCCACTGATACCTTCTGGGTTAGGGCTCTTATTTTCGCCTGATCGCCTAGAACTTTACMTATCTCCCTTTCATATGCTCCTGTGTTTTTCATCTGGGCCTTCTTCATTTCAAGCAGTATTTCGCCTTTTACAGTTTTCCGAATCCGCGAAACGTTCTGGCCAAACTCTTTCAGAGCGTCTTCCTTTTTGACGGCTCTAAGCATATCGCTGCACGACATGTCTCCAGTGCGTGCAGTGATAATTGCTTCGGTCCTCGAGCGTGGAGCAAAAGCAGCCTTTTTAGTCGGGTTTTGTGTTTTTCGGTTCACCTGTATCCATCCTTCCTTCCTCTCTTTTGTAGGAATGTTTCCTTCATTCCTCTTGT
>NW_017535878.1:0-2522 GCF_001853355.1 Bactrocera latifrons | reverse complement strand
ACTGCCACGCCCACAAAATGGCGGAAACCGAAAACCTATAAAGTGTCATAATAAAGCTATTAAAATGAAATTTGTTAATTTTTTTGTTGGAAAAGTGGGCGTGGCCCCGCCCCCTACTAACTTTTTTTCATATCTCGAAAACTACTGTAGCTATGTCGTTTTCTTTTAGGCATTTCTATATGCAGTTCAAAAATGGAAGAAATCGGATAATATCCACGCCCACCTCCCACACAAAGGTTTTGTTGAAAATCACTAAAAGTGCGTTAACCGACTAACAAAACACGTCAGAAACACTAAGTTTTGCGGAAAAAATATCAGAAAGAAGGTGCACCCAGGCTTTCTTTAAAAATTGAAAATGGGTGTGGCGCCGCCCACTTATGGACCAAAAGCCATATCTCAGGAACTACTCTACCGATTTCAATGAAATTCGGTACATAATAGTTTCTGAGGATATGTACGAAATATGACTGAAATCGGTTCCCAACCACGCCTTCTTCCAATATAACACTATTTTGAATTCCATCTGGTGCCTTCTCTGTATAATATATACATTATTAACCAATGATGATAGCGGAATAAAACTTTACACAAATACGGTATTTGATGCGAGAGTATAAAATGTTCGGTGACACCCGAACTTAGCCCTTCCTTACTTGTTTTGTTTTCTATTTTAACCTGTTGGCTATGCATTGGCTTCCGCTTTATGGCCGATTGAAATCTACAGATATTCAACAAAAATTTTAAATTTTACTTCGTCCAGTAAGGCAAGGCTGATTTTACGGAGACCGCATATTTTCGAACTTCAAACGCGGACATTTTAGGGAGGGGGGGGAGGTGGTAGTTAAGGAGTTAGGGATAGGCAGAGGTACGAAAAAATTAAAATTTTCAGTATTATTAAATCGTGTTATTTTACAAAAGTAGTAATGTGGCATTATATATAATGTGTTGACTTGAAGTCACGAAATTTCCAAAAAAAAAAAAAATTATTTCCAAAATTATAGTTGTTTGTGTTGACCCTGTTTAATTTTTTCAAAAATTTTCCCATTTACAATACACTAATGCCAAAGAATTTTCTAGTCATCATAGCACTTTTAAAAATCCTCCGTCATGATGGTCATCCAAGCCTTCTCCGATTCAGCTTTTATAACCTCAATCGAGCCAAAACGGTGTCCTCCGAGTGGTCATGTGAATTTGCTGAAAAACCAGAATTTACACCTTCGTGTAAATCAGGCGAATGCGGTGGTTGCGGCATGATATAGTTGAAAATATGGCGAAATGCTCACGAATAACCAATGCAGTGTGAGATGGTGTATTATCCCACTTCTTTGTTCAATAAATTCACACATTGGAAAAATCGAAGAATTAAATTTTAGAGCCTCACAAAACGACACGTACCTCAAATACTAATAAATATTTTGACCTGAAATATAGCATTGATGTACCACCAACTTACAGAAAAAAAATACCGATTCCAAAAACACCCGAAGTAAAAATTAAAAATTCACCTTTCAATTTGATGACGGGTTCATCAAATAAATAAATTGTATTCTATGGATCTGTGGGGCAAAAGACACTAATGAGAACTTTCYATTTATTTCAATCTTCTGCTAATCSCTTGAGTTGACTAGAGACTTTTTGGACCGTAGGTACTTCGATGCACAAGTCTACTTTACAAGTTAGAACTGGCCAACCTTTCTGTTGGCTGACATAGGGATTCTGAGTCTCATAACAAGTAGTTCGTCTGGTAATGCAATAACTCATGTCAAATCTGAATATGTAAGTTTAAGTTGGGACCAACTGCCTAAGCAATATTGAAAATACTAAAAACAATTTTTTGATTTAGAATATTGATCACCGCCCAAGAAGCGTTCTAGATATAGGAACGGGCTTGATCTCCAAACAATAAGTATTGAGTAACAAACTTATTTAGAGGGTGATCTAAGTAAAGGTATTATTTTCAATAACCTTTTTTTGTTCAGCGATGAAGCCCATTTAAGAAGTTCGAATAGCAATTACACGCCTGAAGAACTACAAAGCGGCGGGGCCGATGGATTGCCGACCGAGCTATTCAAACACAGCGGCGAAGAACTGATAAGGGAGCATGCATCAGCTTCTTTGTAAAATATGGCCAGACGAAAGCATGCCCAACGATTGGAATTTAAGTGTGCATTGCTCAATCCACAAAAAGGGAGACAACACAATCTGCGCCAACTGCCGTGGGATAAGCCTCCTCAACATTGCATATAAGGTTCTATCGAGCGTATTATAAGAAAGATAAAAGCCCACCGTCAATAAACTGATTGTTCCTTATCAGTTTGGCTTTCGACCTGGCAAATCAACAACCGACCAGATATTCACCATGAGCCAAATCTTGGAAAAGACCCGTGAAAGGAGAATCGACACACCACCTTTTATTCGATTTCAAATGTCTGAATTTGGTATCCCCGCTGTGTAAACTGACGCTGAGCAGCACCAAAAGCTCTGTCAGAATCGGGAAGGACCTCTCCGAGCCATTCGATACC
>NW_017535877.1:0-2587 GCF_001853355.1 Bactrocera latifrons | reverse complement strand
ACAAAAGTTTTCATACCAAATTTCGTGGCGATATCTAGCCAATTAAAACAGTTTTCCATACAAGAACTTTATTTTGATAGTTCAGTTTGTATGGCGGCTATATGCTAAAGTGATCCGATCGAGACAATTTTTTCGGAGTTTCGATTATTGTCTCACACAATAATTCATACCATATTTCGTGTCGATATCTTGTCAAATATGAAAGTTTTCGGGCCAACTTAATTTACCCCTTCCAGCATTCAACAACCGCTAAGTAATCTAAGCGCATAAAACAAGCACTTACCACCTCGCTGCCCATGCGAGCTCTTAGTCAGCGCTTTTTACTTTGCCTTTCTCAAGTATTGCTTTTCTATACGTAATCCCATACACGTCTTTTTAATTCCACAATTCTTCTGTGTTTAATTTTTATTGCTTTACTTTTTCACCAAAATAACACAAAAAGTAAAAAAAGCAGTAACAACAACACTAAGTTGAAAATCAACTTTTAATTCTCATGATAATTTCGCATTCTACAAGTCGTCATTATCCAACAGACCAACATCTTTGACGGATCAACAAGCTCAGTCGCCGCTCACTGTCCATTCATCCAGACGTCTAGGCGGAATTCTAGCGCTCACCGCACAAACACATACCCATAAATTCATATATGTACATATATGCCTACTATATCACTGCCGCTATTTTCTGACCGTTTGTGTGCCTTTCTATCTGCCTGCTTTGGCTACTGTGTTCCGCAGCCACACAGCACCGCAGCGCTCTAAGTCCAAAGACCAGTCTTGAGCAGCTGGTTGTTGAGCAACTTTTCACTTCTTTGCGGCTGCTTTAAGTAGCGATGTTGCTTTTAATTAATATTTTAACGCATTAATATTCTAATTAAAAAACAAATGTGTCTCTCTGACGAGTGCAGAATATGTGAAAAGCTCTTGTGAGTAGACAGCGCAAATTTATGATCCAACTGGGCGATAGTTGATTTTGTCACGCAAACGCCAACATTTATTTATTTGTATGTACGCTGCTTCGGAAAGCTTTTCAATTGGAGTACGGATTCTAACATTTCTTTTATCCGTTGATTATTATTCCATAGAAAACGCTTATGCGGTTATAGCCAAGTTAACAACACCACGCCAGTCGTTTCTTCTTTTCGCAATTTCTCTCCAATTCGAGATACCAAGGGCAGCCAGGTCCTTCTCCACCTACTTTCTCCAACTTCGGGTACTGCGTCAAATACTTCCGGCGCTGGAGTCTTTTTATCCATACGGACGACATGAACATCTGTTGTGTCTTAATTCCTCGAACTATGTCAAAGTCGTCGTATAGCTCATCGTTTCATCCAAAGCGATGTTCCCTTCGTCGTCTCATCAGCTGTTATCATCGTCCATGCCTCTACTCCATATAGCAGGACGGGAATAATGAGTGACTTATAGATTTTGGTCTTTGTTCGTCGAGAGAAGACTTTACTTCGCAATTGCTTACTCAGTCCGAAGTAGCATCTGTTGGCAAGTGCTACTCTGTGTTGGATTTCCAAGCTGACGTTGTTTTTGGTGTTAGTGTTGGTTCCAAGATAGACGAAATTATATTCGAGTTATGACTGTAAACAGTGACGTAGGAACTAAGTCGCGAGTGTGACGACTGTTTCTTTGATCACAGGAGATCACTGGGAGAGGTTAGCTGGAAAGTTTTGATGCATCCACCATACAGCCCTGACCTTGCACCATCGGACTACCATTTATTTTGGTCCCTTAATGGTGTAAAGTTGGCTTCAAGAGAAGTCTGTGAAAATTACTTATCGCAGTTTTTCGCCGAGAAACAAGACAAGTTTTACACTGATGGAATAATGTCTGTAGAGGAAAAATTGTAAAATTAGTCGACCAAAATGGTACATATTTGCTTCATTAAAGTTCATATGAAAATACTTTTTCGACTACTCATTTCAATACCTAAAAGATTGAGTAATATTTTAGGTAATAATTAACCCTGCTCCCATTTAAGGATTGTGAAAACGGTCATTTCCGCAATGCTGGAAACGTTTTACGGTTGCGATAGGTTACGATATTTAGTCAAGAGATCTGTTAATTAAATTCTTTTAGAATTAAACTTACCTCTGATTAACTTCGAATTTCGAACCTAATTATAGCGCTGAAAGAAAATCATATGAAAAAGGTCAGAAACCATCGTAAATAACTCTTAGCGAAGTCAGTAACTGCAAAATCCATAGACCTTGCCAACGGTTGTTGTATTCGCCTAAAAAGTTATTCACATCCAGTTGCATTCCTAAATAAAAATAAACAAAAGGTCGTTGACCTCAAGTGGGGCTGTTGAAATTCGTATACACGAAATGATCATTGACCTCAGGTTGTCGTCGTCATTAAAGGTGAACAAAGGTATAACTGACTTCAAACAAAAATAGTTATTGATCACGAAAGGCTACAGATCTCTGCTTGCTGTCCTCTCTAAAGGAAACCAAAGGGTCAGTTTCTTCATAAAATTGACTTCAGATAGTTATACTCAATTATACTCATTGACCTCTGGTTGTCGTCCTCACAAAAGGTAAGCAAAGGGATCATTGACTTCACCGAAGGTCACAGAC
>NW_017535876.1:0-2586 GCF_001853355.1 Bactrocera latifrons | reverse complement strand
GTCTGTGACCTTCGGTGAAGTCAATGATCCCTTTGCTTACCTTTTGTGAGGACGACAACCAGAGGTCAATGAGTATAATTGAGTATAACTATCTGAAGTCAATTTTATGAAGAAACTGACCCTTTGGTTTCCTTTAGAGAGGACAGCAAGCAGAGATCTGTAGCCTTTCGTGATCAATAACTATTTTTGTTGAAGTCAGTTATACCTTTGTTCACCTTTAATGACGACRASAACCTGAGGTCAATGATCATTTCGTGTATACGAATTTCAACAGCCCCACTTGAGGTCAACGACCTTTTGTTTATTTTTATTTAGGAATGCAACTGGATGTGAATAACTTTTTAGGCGAATACAACAACCGTTGGCAAGGTCTATGGATTTTGCAGTTACTGACTTCGCTAAGAGTTATTTACGATGGTTTCTGACCTTTTTCATATGATTTTCTTTCAGCGCTATAATTAGGTTCGAAATTCGAAGTTAATCAGAGGTAAGTTTAATTCTAAAAGAATTTAATTAACAGATCTCTTGACTAAATATCGTAACCTATCGCAACCGTAAAACGTTTCCAGCATTGCGGAAATGACCGTTTTCACAATCCTTAAATGGGAGCAGGGTTAATTATTACCTAAAATATTACTCAATCTTTTAGGTATTGAAATGAGTAGTCGAAAAAGTATTTTCATATGAACTTTAATGAAGCAAATATGTACCATTTTGGTCGACTAATTTTACAATTTTTCCTCTACAGACATTATTCCATCAGTGTAAAACTTGTCTTGTTTCTCGGCGAAAAACTGCGATAAGTAATTTTCACAGACTTCTCTTGAAGCCAACTTTACACCATTAAGGGACCAAAATAAATGGTAGTCCGATGGTGCAAGGTCAGGGCTGTATGGTGGATGCATCAAAACTTTCCAGCTAACCTCTCCCAGTGATCTCCTGTGATCAAAGAAACAGTCGTCACACTCGCGACTTAGTTCCTACGTCACTGTTTACAGTCATAACTCGAATATAATTTCGTCTATCTTGGAACCAACACTAACACCAAAAACAACGTCAGCTTGGAAATCCAACACAGAGTAGCACTTGCCAACAGATGCTACTTCGGACTGAGTAAGCAATTGCGAAGTAAAGTCTTCTCTCGACGAACAAAGACCAAAATCTATAAGTCACTCATTATTCCCGTCCTGCTATATGGAGTAGAGGCATGGACGATGATAACAGCTGATGAGACGACGAAGGGAACATCGCTTTGGATGAAACGATGAGCTATACGACGACTTTGACATAGTTCGAGGAATTAAGACACAACAGATGTTCATGTCGTCCGTATGGATAAAAAGACTCCAGCGCCGGAAGTATTTGACGCAGTACCCGAAGTTGGAGAAAGTAGGTGGAGAAGGACCTGGCTGCCCTTGGTATCTCGAATTGGAGAGAAATTGCGAAAAGAAGAAACGACTGGCGTGGTGTTGTTAACTTGGCTATAACCGCATAAGCGTTTTCTATGGAATAATAATCAACGGATAAAAGAAATGTTAGAATCCGTACTCCAATTGAAAAGCTTTCCGAAGCAGCGTACATACAAATAAATAAATGTTGGCGTTTGCGTGACAAAATCAACTATCGCCCAGTTGGATCATAAATTTGCGCTGTCTACTCACAAGAGCTTTTCACATATTCTGCACTCGTCAGAGAGACACATTTGTTTTTTAATTAGAATATTAATGCGTTAAAATATTAATTAAAAGCAACATCGCTACTTAAAGCAGCCGCAAAGAAGTGAAAAGTTGCTCAACAACCAGCTGCTCAAGACTGGTCTTTGGACTTAGAGCGCTGCGGTGCTGTGTGGCTGCGGAACACAGTAGCCAAAGCAGGCAGATAGAAAGGCACACAAACGGTCAGAAAATAGCGGCAGTGATATAGTAGGCATATATGTACATATATGAATTTATGGGTATGTGTTTGTGCGGTGAGCGCTAGAATTCCGCCTAGACGTCTGGATGAATGGACAGTGAGCGGCGACTGAGCTTGTTGATCCGTCAAAGATGTTGGTCTGTTGGATAATGACGACTTGTAGAATGCGAAATTATCATGAGAATTAAAAGTTGATTTTCAACTTAGTGTTGTTGTTACTGCTTTTTTTACTTTTTGTGTTATTTTGGTGAAAAAGTAAAGCAATAAAAATTAAACACAGAAGAATTGTGGAATTAAAAAGACGTGTATGGGATTACGTATAGAAAAGCAATACTTGAGAAAGGCAAAGTAAAAAGCGCTGACTAAGAGCTCGCATGGGCAGCGAGGTGGTAAGTGCTTGTTTTATGCGCTTAGATTACTTAGCGGTTGTTGAATGCTGGAAGGGGTAAATTAAGTTGGCCCGAAAACTTTCATATTTGACAAGATATCGACACGAAATATGGTATGAATTATTGTGTGAGACAATAATCGAAACTCCGAAAAAATTGTCTCGATCGGATCACTTTAGCATATAGCCGCCATACAAACTGAACTATCAAAATAAAGTTCTTGTATGGAAAACTGTTTTAATTGGCTAGATATCGCCACGAAATTTGGTATGAAAACTTTTGT
>NW_017535875.1:477404-491611 GCF_001853355.1 Bactrocera latifrons | reverse complement strand
AAATGAAAATGTATCTGATATTTTTACTAAAAATTTGCAAAAACAAAAACATGTTAAATTTGTAGAAATGCTTGGTCTTAAATATTAACGCCTGGAAATATTTTACTTGAGAAAGGGTGTTGAAAATGTAGCAAGTAATATATAAGAGGGCTTTGTCCGAAAATGTAATACGAATAAGTTATATATTCCATATGAATACACTATATTGTATATGCAACATATATACATAACTACTGAAACATGAAATCCATTTTGTAWAATAAGTCTTGAATAAACAGTTGTACTAAGAACTCTGCCAACAATTTTTGATCTTGTTTTGGATTTTCCCAAGGACGGAAAGCTCGCAAAGTAATCCGTTTGTAGTATTGGGATTAATGCAGTCCTTTATCTGTTCAAAGATTGCATCTATGTTTTGAAAGGTTACATGGTGCCTGATTTGTGACTTGAAGGATTCTTCAAGGATTATCTGGTTTTTAAAGGAATTGATGGGATTCGGAGACGTGGTGATAACGTCCGTTGACGATTCCTCGCTATGAGCCGTCTCATCATCTGATGGGGGATCTGCTTCAGGGTCTAAGGTATTTGTATGTTGTCTCGATAATGCGTCCGCCACAACGTTTTCCTTACCTGGCTTATAGTGGAATTTAGGTGAGAATTCCTCCACGAAAGCCCTCCATCGCTTTAGCTTAGCATTCGGATTCTTGTCCGAAATCGAGAATGTGAGGGGTTGATGATCCGTATAAATGTTAATGTTATTCGCACCATATAGGTAATTTCTAAGTTTCTGAAGAGCCCAAACAATTGCGAGGAGCTCTCGCTCATTGGTTGCATAATGTTTCTCTGCCTGAGATAAGGTTCGCGATATCATAGTAATAGGTCTGCCTCCCTGTGAAAGCACCGCGMYTAACGCATGAGAGGACGCATCTGTGGTTAAATCAAAGGGTTTATCGTAGTCTGGGTAGAGAAGAAGGATATCCTCTGAGGACAAAATATTTTTAATTCTCTGGAAAGCTTTATGGGCTTCATCATCAAATAATGTCCTGCACTTTCTCTTTTGATGTTCGAATGCCATCTTTGGAAACAACAAATCCAAGAAATTCAACCTCAKCKTTAAAGAACTGAGTTTTTTCCAGGGATACCCTCATATTTGCCGAGTACAATTTTTCAAGAATCCGGCTCACATCTTGCAGGTGTGTTTCGTAGTCACCGGAGAATATAATTATGTCGTCTATATAGACRTGACAGCTTCTACCGATTTCGTCTCTGAGGACGTCATCGATGGCGCGCTGGAAAATGCTGGGGCCGTTTTTCAGACCAAATGGTAACCTGCAAAACTCGTATTTTCYGTTGTTTACGGAGAATGCGGTTTTTTCTCTATCCTTCTCCGCCAGCGTGATTTGGTGGAAACCGGATTTTAAATCTATAGTGGTGAAAAGTGATGATTTTCCCAGGTTGGCCAGAATGACCGAAGTATCGGGAATGGGGTAWCTATCGCTGATGGTTTTCGCATTTAGTTTTTTGAAATCTATTACCATACGCATCTTCCTTTCCCCTGCCTCGTTTGTTCCTTTTTTGTACACCACCCACACTGGGCTGTTATAAGGCGATCGTGATGGCCTTATAATGCCGTCGCGCAACAGATTACTCACTTCTTCGTTCATGAACGCGGAAGCTGCCATTGGGTATGGGTACGACTTTTCGTAAACTGGTTCGTTATCTTTCGTGCGTACGGTGACTATGATATTTGTGTTGTATGGCAAGGACTCATTTGGGTCGGAAAAAACAGCAGCATGTTTTAATTTCAATTGCTCGATGTCTTCATTGGCAATGATGCTGTTAACATCATTAGTTTTTCTGAACAGCCCCTATAATTAATAATGCCCTTCTTTATGTCCAGTGTGGCGTCTATTTCTCGTAGAAGGTCATAGCCGATTATACCGTCGAAAGCATGCAGGGTCGGTAAAATGAAAAATGAGGTATTTGCATTAAAAATATTTATGGTGCATTTCTTGGTGACTTCGTTCTTGCCATGAATTGACGTAACAAAGAAGGGTGATGCTACATGCTTGATACCCTTCCAGTTGAATTCTTTAATGTAGTTTTTGGACGTACCTGTATCTATCAATAATTTTAATTGCTTTCCTCCGAATGTCCTGCTAACGTATGGCAGCAGGGATCTACCCCTAAAAATTTATCTCGTCTGTAGTTTCTTCTTGGGGTGGACAGTCAGTATAAGAGTTCTCGTTGTATGCATAGTCATCAAAATATTCGGGTTGGCAATAACAGTTGGGATCCCCATTAATATCGTCCGTCACGGTACTTTGTCCTAAATGGTTCAARCGTTGTATCTTATTTAGGTTAGCACGGTCACTATCGCGTTGTCTTTTCTGTGCCTGTTGAGTATCAGAAGTTATAATATTTCTCGGGTATTGGTTCCCGAAGGCTGTTCTTCCTGAAGGGAAATTCCTTGCAATAGGAGAGGAAGTTGATGGTTGTAGCACTTGTGGTGCTGCTTTAAAATTGGAACCTATATTCTGCGTTGGATATCTGAGTTTAGAGAGGCTTGGATCGACATCCATTGGGGTGGGCCTGGAAATAGATCTCTGTTGCGGTTGCCCGCCTAACTGCCTAAAGAAGTGAGGGCTTATTAACGGCATTCCGGTGAAATTGCGTGATTGCATGCCAWTGGCTGGGAATTTAGTGTCTGAAAACCTCTGAGCAAATAGTGAGCGCGTCTGGTTGGATTCCAGTTCTTGTGYGAGTGCCAAGGCCGATGCCATGTCAGCTGGCCTTGACGAAAATAGAATATCGCACAGCGGGTGGTTAAGATCCGATATGAACACCCTTAATGCGTCCTGACGATACTTGGTATTAAGCGATTCCAAGACGTCCTTCTTGTTTTCGTAGGTCATCAAATTTTTGTTGATAATAGCCGTTAGTTTCTTTCCCACCTCATCGTAGAATGCTGCAATACATAGTCTTCCCTGCCGGAGGGTGGACATTTCCTGTTCCAATATATAGACGGGTTTTTTGTCTGAGTAGGTAAAATCGAGCCTTGCTATTATGGCTTTGAAATTGAGAATTGTATTAAACGACGATAGTGTCGCATCCGCAGATCCAACTACTTTGTTCCTAATAATGGCCACTGCCTGGTAATGTTTCGAGCTGCCCAGCGCGTTTTCAAAAATTTTATACGCGGTATGAGCCGCCTGTCGCCACGACACGTATCGTGAATGGTCACCATTGAACTCCGGCAACGACTTTACAACATCCAGCGACTCATCGCACCTAACTGTGGGGTCAATTGAAATCTCCCTATACTCCTCTACCTGAACCGGTCTTTCGATTAGTGTTAACCTAGCGGTAAGTTCGTCAATAGTCGTTTGGAAGTCTCGTATCGTCTGCTCCGTTGCTGTCCGCACAGCGGCTCCCAGCACGGCGCGAAGAATATTTTCGTCCATGTTCCTCGATATTCCTTTTATTTTTTATTCACATTAAATTTTTTTATTTTCAAATCAAAACAATTGTTACTTAATATAATATTTATATTAATATTTTTCAAGCTGATGCTTTAATTCAACGAATATGTTAATATCTCGAGCACTTTACTTACATAGATTCTTTCATATTGTATTAATAGTAATAGTTTAGTCCCTTGATGGTTGTTAGTTTAGTCCCTCGATGGCTGCGCCTCGGCTTGGCGTGCGTCCGAGCACCGCGGCCACGAAATTATCCTTTACAAGGATTTTGTTGTGGCCCCACGTTGGGCGCCAATTACAAGACCGGTTGTTTATGATATTTGTAATATTCTTTATTTCCCTTGCTTTGGASCAAGGGCAGCCGTAAAGGTTGAGCGAGTAATTACATCTAACTTTTTTAAAACTATTGCAGCGGCGACTACGCCTAAATACCTGTCTGAATAAACCGCACATGCTCTGCCGCGTGACTTGCCAGCGCAGTAGCAGCGATAGGTGTTTGTTGTTGTCACGCACAACTCGTTGAGCGCGTCGTCAGCAATATCGCTAGCAGTGGAGTACCTGGCTTCTGTAGTTTGAAAAATAATTTTCGCACGCTTAGCTCCAGACGCATCGTCAGCGATTTCGGTGGAATTGAAATGTTGTCCGGAAGCGTGTTGTTGCTATTCTTTTGTTGTTGGCTACTATGGTGTGTTAACTTATATGAGCACATTTAAGTTCATTTGGCACATCTTCATTTTGTAATAGTCGAAAGTAATATAATATAATAGTCGAAGTTAATATAATTTTTGAAACGACAATTTATTTAAAACTATTTATTATTTAATTTTTCCCGATTTTGTAAAAAAAATTAAAATGTTTACCACTTTTCGGAAAAAATGGTTGACTTGATACAAAATAATCACGCTTTTCTACGTTCTCTGTGTGACTTTGCATATTTTTCTTCTTTTTCTCTCCTGTCAAGCTGGCAGTGGTGAAACTCCCGAGTTAGCCAAAAATATTTTTACGTTCTTCGCGTCTTGAACCCTCTATATGATGTATGTTCTCTGTCTATGATATAAGCCCTGGCGGTTAAAAGAAACTGTTACGAACAAGAAACAGAACAGAAGAAAACAGTATAAAACAAAGTACGTGAAATCAGCTCTGCGCTCGGCGCGGCTTTGATCGTCCACTCTGTAGGCACCCTTATATTATTCATTTGGATGTATATTAATGATGGCTGATTTAATCAACGAATGTAAGTTTAAAAAATATCCAAGGGATTAAGCGAATTACTGCATATAAATTTAGAAACAATGGTTTTATCAGTTAATATTTAATAAACAATTGCATAAATTCAAAATATTTGAAGCCTAAAACTTGTCGTTTATAATCCACCACCTGAACGATCAACGCTAATTTTTTGCTTAAGCTGAGCAGCTTCATGCTTTTGCTCTTCCAATTCAGCCATTCTAGCAAAACGTGAATATGCAACATCTCCAGTTTTAATGGCCGACATCATCTGCAAAGGTGAAATGTATACATATGTGTATGTATACGTATATGTATATGATTTTTACCTGTAAATATTCGTCAAGTTCAACTTGTCCATTCATATTAGTATCAATCTCTCTCAGTATCTCATGAAGTTGTTCGCCTGAAACATCAGCATCTCCGAAACTCTGCAAATTAAATAAAAATAATAAACAATTTAAATATACTTTATTTTACACAAATTTGCTATTAAAATAAAGTGTGTTGACTTAAAATTCAGACTTTTTTTAGATTTAGTGATAAAAACAAATTTACACATTTGTTGATAATACATTGGATCCAACTAAAAAAAAAAAAAATTCACTAACACCGAAGTCCATTATCAGGTATGCCCAATTCTCCTGTCACTGGAAATGTGAGAACCGCTCACCTACCAAACTTTGACACTTGACTAGATTTGGTAGATTTTGACGTTTTGCAATTGGAATGACTGAAACGGTCAGATTGAAATTGTATCAAAAATATTTGTGAACGGATGGATTTGTTGCCGTCGTTCAAGATCGCTAATAAAAAATGTAAAACAATGAAAATCAAAGAAAACGGGAAATTTAAATATATTTCATACATAGGCGAGCCTTATAACATGTATTTGGAACATTGAACTAATGCTTTCATTTTCTCACCGACGTGCCAACCTTCGGTAGTGAAAACATGCTGTTGTTTTCATTTGAGCAATGTTTCAGTTTTCATGTAAATAAAAACTCAACCCCACTTTTACCGTCCATAACGTGGATATTTCCACAAATTAAATTTTTACTGTAGAACACGTTAAATCTCTTGATCAAATTTGAAATATTCTTAAACTCTCTCAATATTACGGTCGAATAAACTTACAAGATGCCTTCTAAAGTAAACAGGACTTAAAAAAAACAGAACGAATGGTTTTTTCAGCAAAATTAATATATTTTGTTCAAAATAGTCTCCTCCTGCTTCAATACAGTTTTTTACACGGTCCAAAAGCATGTCGAACGAGTGTTTTAGCACGTTGGCCGGTATAGTCGCCGGTATGTCAAGCCTTTTGAATAGCCTTTACCTCTGCATAACGCTTTCCTTTCATCAATTTTTCCGAAAACGAAGAAGTCGCACGGTGCCATATTCGGTGAATGGTTAAAATGTGATTTTTGGTCGGTCACAATATTGTCCTTCGAATTTTGTATTCTGAGCAATTTTTGGTCGTCAGTCAATTTGTGCGGAACAAACCGTACACATACCGTTCGTAAACCCAAATGTTCGGTAAAAATGCGATAAATCGATGCTTTGGAGATGTTCAATTCCATTTCCATGAATTTCAATGATGATTTCGGCTGATTTTTGATGAATTCACGAACAGTTTCGATGGAATTTCCGGTTATCACGATCTCACAACCACTTTGAAAACGTTGAAACCACTCATACACCCTGCTACGGGATAGCCAATAACTTCACTTCCAATCAATGAAATGTCATGATTCGCACTGGGAAATCGATAAAGATAGCAGGTTCTAACGCACTAGTCGACATATTTATAGCTCCACCAGAGGCGCTGGATTCAAAAAGTCCTGTTTACTTTGGTACGCACCTTGTATTTATAAATAGGTATAATATTTTTATACTCTTGAAACATGTTGATACAGATTATAATAACTTGGTTCTCCAAACGGTTGTATATATCACCTAAAACTGATCAAATTTTATATATAGGGTTATATGTATATGTATATATAAATGATCAAAATGATAGTACTAGTGGAAATCCGAGCAGTCGCTAGGGGCACCTGTGGGAGATAGAAATTAAAACAATTCTTATAGGAACTCCTACTGACAGTGTGAAAATGGTATGAGGGGACTATGTTTTTAAGTACATTCACATATCTCAGGATATGCTTGACCCATTTCAACACTGTAACACTCATCCGACATTCTTATCTTATCATATAACACAACTTTAAATGCCATTTCATTCCCATTTCTAGCATATAAATCAAGACGATTATAACGAGATAAAACTTTGCATGAATAGTGCCTTTGAAGTCAGCCATAACTTAAAATGCAAAGAGAATCCTTTCTAGATAATATAATTTTTGTGTGATTGAAGCAATATTAGGTGACTTTATGCCGCATACATCAGCCAATATAAGAGTTATCTCAATGAAAATGAAGGAGCGAGTTAACTAACGTACTCCTTATGATATCAAACAAAATGTATTAAAACAAGTAAGGAAGGGCTAAGTTCGGGTGTCACCGAACATTTTATACTCTCGCATCAAATACCGTATTGTATATATTATACAGAGAAGGCATCAGATGGAATTCAAAATTGGAAGAAGGCGTGGTTGTGAACCGATTTCACCCATATTTCGTACATGTCATCAGGGTGTTAAGAAACTGTTATGTACCGAATTTCATTGAAATCGGTCCAGTAGTTCCTGAGATATGGTTTTGGTCCATAAGTGAGCGACGGCACTCCCATTTTAAATTTTTAAAGAAAGCCTGGGAAAATATTTTAATTCGCGTCTACTAAAATCGTCTGTCCGTCTGTCAGTCCGTCCGTGCAAGCTGTAAACTTGAGTAAAAATTGAGATATCAAGATGAAACTTGGTACACGTATTTCTTTTCTCCATAAGAAGGTTTAGTTCGAAGATGGGCAAAATCGGCCCACTGCCACGCCCACAAATTGGCGGAAACC
The DNA here is from genome assembly GCF_001853355.1 of Bactrocera latifrons. Classification (NCBI taxonomy): domain Eukaryota; kingdom Metazoa; phylum Arthropoda; class Insecta; order Diptera; family Tephritidae; genus Bactrocera; species Bactrocera latifrons. Next base: position 483,937 of record NW_017535875.1, on the reverse strand, counting down.
GAAAACCTGTAAAGTGTCATAACTGAGCCATAAATAAAGATATTAAAATGAAATTTGGCACAAAGGATCGCATTAGGGAGGGCCATATTTGGACGTAATTTTTTTGTAAAAGTGGGTGTGGCCCCGCCCCTACTAACTTTTTTTTACATATCTCTAAAACTACTATAGCTATGTCAACCAAACTGTATAGAGTCGTTTCTTTTAGGCATTTTCATATACAGTTCAAAAATGGAAGAAATCGAATAATAACCACGCCCACCTCCCATACAAACGTTATGTTGAAAATCACTAAAAGTGCGTTAACCGACTAACAAAAAACGTCAGAAACACTAAATTTTACGGAAGAAATGTCAGAAGGAAGCTGCATCCAGGCTTATTTTAAAAATTGAAAATGGGCGTGGCGTCGCCCACTTATGGACCAAAAACCATATCTCAGGAAGTACTCGACCGATATCAATGTAATTCGATATATAATATTTTCTTAACACCCTGATGACATGTACCAAATATGGGTGAAATGACAACCACGCCTGAAATCTCGATTATCACTTTATCAAGCGAGAGTATAAAATGTTCGGTGACACCCAAACTTAGCCTTTCCTTACTTGTTACATTTCTCTTTAATAACTAAATTATAAATGAAGAAGCAATAGCGTTAAGTAGGTACATACTTAGTTTTATGAACTGTTAAAAGTACATAACATATATATTTATATATGAATTAATACAAAGCGGAATTATGTACATATTTAGCGGTATCGAAATATTGTACAGAATATTATTTAAGGAGAAGAATTGTGCAAATAAAGTTAGTCTAATACCTGACCACCTTACAGTCGTTACTCGTCCCTTTGCTACAATTTCGCTGATACTTTTTGCTGTTTTCGTAAAGCTTTATAGCCCTACATATATCTTAATTACATTTTACACGACAGCACTCTAAATAGAACTGTAGCAGACACTATCTGGCAGCCTTATATACTAGATCATTAACAAACAAAACTCGAACATTCTGGGAACTACGAATTCCGCTGACTAGTTAATTCTGATTCTATTTTTTGTTGTTTGCGCGTTCGTAACTGTATTAAATTATGTGGAAATGTAGTTTCTTTTGTCAGTCAAGATCAAAATTCAAATTTTTTTCTACTTTCAACATTACTTTTCTTGTACTACAAACTATCCGAAAGGCACAAACATTACTATTGCAAGGATTTTATTTGCAAAACTTTAATCAGCTGTTTTGACTTGAATATCCAGTTAGCAAATGACAGCTACATATTCAATATACGGCACAATTACGATTTCTTGGGCGCCGCGATCTGAAAGTACTCTTGGAAAGAGGAGGTCCTCCTAATTAAAAAATATACTATTATAGGTACCGCAAGCGCTTAGTTTACGAGGTATTTGACATTAATGTTCAAAAATTGGCAAAATTCGAACATTTCAACAAGCTATTTCTCTACATTTAACACACTTTATGCACATGTTTCCCTTCAAATTTATATAAGTAAACTATAAACACTTAAACAAATTCATAATCTACACGTTTTGCAGGTATTATTAATAAGAAATATCTATTTTAAAAATCATTTTTAACACTCATAGTGAGCATCTGTTATGTACATTCTTTCTTATGTATGTGCTAACTATTATGAGAAAATGGAGCGTTGCTATATGATAATAAACAGATATGAGCAATTCGCAGAAAATTATTTTTTTCGCTCCTATTCCTCTTTCTTTATTTAGTAATCTTTAAATTTAATAAATAACTAAGTAATATTATATAAATAATAAAAAAATTAAATACTTAGGTTTCCCCGGGTATTGACTCGATCATTATTCTTTTTTTAAAAGAGCAAATTAATAAATTTTGCTAAAAAAATAACAAAATAAAAGTGAAATGTAAATTTATTATTTTAATGGTTAGAGTGAATATATAAATATATGAAGTGAAAAATTTGAAAAAGTTTGGTGAAATATTGAGAAATACTATGCGTTATTGATACAAATTTTTAATTTATAATCGGTTGTTAAATTAATTTTTTAATTTTTAATTTAACAACATTATTTTTGCATATTCCTTCTCTTGAGAAGCTCCCATATAAGCACATACCCCATTTATACCGAAATTCGTGTTTTTTACTCGACCGCCAAATTAATCGGAATCGTGCCCAATATCCATTGACAGAAAGCTAGAATCGCGATTATTGAACATACAATATTGAATGGAACATACAATATTTATGGATGGATTTGAAATCTCAATCTTGGATCACACGATACATAAAATTGTGTATGTATATTGTCTATTAGACGGAATAAAGTGTTGCTAAATAAAAATAAAACCAGCGGAATTTTTATTGAAATTTTAGTATTTATTTCATTACAAATTTTGGCATTTTTGGAAATTTCACGGAATTATTCCCCGTGGGGAAATCGCGATTTATTTCGAATAAATAAAGACGTGATAATTATTGAACGTATCATTTACTCCGATCCAGTAATCATCAATTTCAATCACGATCATAAAATTCAAAATTAATATTGAAGGCGGGAAAGGCGCCAATGGAAAAATGTATATCAAACCTGTGTTAGACTATGGTAGTAAAGAAGTGTGAATCTATGGCTTCTTGGAAACAATTTATTGATTGCATAACGACTGGATAATAGCAGAAAGAGCGAACACCGCAAAACCGCAGCCTGAATCATCTGATACGACCTATGTATCTTATGAGAGCGCAATGTAAATGATTAGCCAACATCGCTTCTACTTCCTGCCAGGAAAAAAGGGATGTCCAACTTATTCCAGTGTGAGAGTGCTTCAAAATTAGCATTTTTTATAACATTTTCCATCATGGTCAGATTGGATAAAATAATAATTGTGGGCATTTAAATTAAAACACCCACCATTTAGTGCGAATAAAAATAGTGGTTAATTAATATATAGAGAACTATTTAAATCTTTTTAAGGTATGTTAAAACAACTGACTTTTGACATTCCAATACCCAACAAAAGGATGTAAGCTTTTTAGGTCTCAATCAATAAATGTTTACAAAAATTTTCCATTCAAAATAGTACTATGACATTACAAAATAGGGGATTCTCTTGCTTTAGCAAGATTACAGATTTCAAAAATCCTATACCGAAATATATAAGGGCACGAAAGAACCCATTGCAGAATCTAATGATATATGCACGGCTGATTCGGTCAATTTATTGTAAATGACTATTATGAAATGGCCCACCTTCTGCATACATTTATAACAAAAAAAAAAAAATATATATATAACAAATCCTTATAAATACAAATGGTAAAATCTATTTAAAATTTTCCTTCCTTAACAATTTAATGTCAAGATTTGACTTTGTGTAAAATGACAGCTAAAACAGGGTCGCAATTATATTTTTGCGTGACATTGCAAGCAAATAAACATGGGTTTCGTCTGACGTATTTTACAGTCCTTACAAATATTTTTCTGCGTGTTTTGCAAGAGCAAGGGAATATTCCTAATGTTTCACCTAATGCATTTAAATTTCAAAACTTCATTTAATTTTCAATGCTTTACATTTTTTATAAGTGGTCATGAAAAAATGCACAAAATCCGTCCATTTACATATTTTTTTGGTAAGATTTCAATCTGGCCAATGCTCATTTTCATTTGATAAACGTCAAAACTGCAGCTGATCGAGTTCAGGAGGTTTTGACGTTTAGCAATTGTTCTCTCACTTCCAATGAGAGAGGAGTTGGACATCTGTTAATCTCAACGACCGATTTACCATACGTTATCGTAAAATTTGTCACCATTTGGATTTTTCCGGTAGAAACGAGCCAGCTGATTGCTCTCTCACAACGCAGGTTGGCTAGTCTCAATATACTGCAGTAACTATGAAAATAGTCTACAATATGTTTGAAAAATTCTTCGACTCACTGAAAATCAGAGACGGGAGCTATTATTTATAAATATATAAACTGTTTTTAATAGTTTGATTTGAGTTTTGATATTTTATATTATGAAAAATTATAGTCGAAAAGTGAGATGTGTACTATATCTCACTTTTAAATTTTAATATTTCATAATATAAAATATCAAAACTCAAATCAAACTATTGAAAATAGTTTATATATATAAAGATTTTTTGAGTAATGGCAACATTGTTCAAATGAAAACAAAAGAGAACGGCTTATTTATACGTTTCCACTAAGTGCTCAGCTTTTTACAAATGCTGTTCAGTAGGGCCGGTAACCAGGGATAATAGGATGCCCAACTTATTCCAGTGTGAGAGCACCTCAAAATAAGCGTTTTTTCTAACATTTACAATTATGGCCAGATCGCACCAAATAAGAATTGTTGGACATTTTAAATTAAAATACCCAACATTTATTACGATTGCAAATTTTTATATATTGGACTTTTAATAAATGGCGACACTACTTAATTCCTTTTTATGATTTTATGGAATATTAAAACAACTGACTTTCGATATTTCATTACTTAATAAGGTGAATTAAGCCTGTTAGTTCTAAATTAATAAATGTTTTTAATCATTTGTAATAGAAAATTAATTATATTATGCATCAAATTACAAAACGTTTCATAATATATATTTAAATTTCGCATTTTCTTTGATTTTCATTATTTTAAATTTTTATTAACGATCTTGAACGGCGGCAATAAATTCCTCCGTTCACATATATTTTTGGTATAATTTCAATCTGGCCGTTCCAGTCATTCCAACTGCAAAACGTCAAAACCTACTCAATCCAGTCAACTGTCAAAGTTCGGTAGGTTTTGACGTTTAGCAATTGGTCTCTCACTTCCAGTTGGAGAGGAGTTGGGGATCTCATTATCTCTGCCGGTAACTATGGAAGGACGCGGCGGCATTCGCTGTTCCTGCTTTAAGACACTCTCATTTTCTTATTGAGATTTGCAGGTAAACCCAAAACCTTAAACATCGTAGCAATTCGTAACTACACCAAAACTAAAACATTGAACGAATTACACAATTCACAGTGAATTTGCGATTGTGATATTAGAATCAGTTTCTTGCCAATTTTGGGTTGAAAAATCAAGAGATATAGTAAAAATTTTCTACACGTAGACTTTTTTGTACTATGGTCAAGGGGTGTAGGGGTAAAACTAGCACAATTTACTAAAATGACAAAATAGCAGTACGTAAGGAAAAAATTTGAACTCAGATACGTAATCTGGGCACCTAAAATACCCTCCAATAGATTTGCTGAATAGTATAATTAAATTGTTAATGCAATGTCAATGTTTGTACCCAGTTCTCCTCAAGTACTAAATGCTGTAAGGGAAAAAAATAAAGCCAAGTTTGATGTAGATTGTGAGTCTTATTGGCTACCGCTGTCACTGCTGAATATTATTTGCAAAAAATTTTTTATTGTTTTACTTTAATAAATTAATCTACAATACGCAACCCCTCTATCGGTTAATTTAATATTTTACGAAACAGCGCTACTAGAGGTCTCTGTTAAAGTTTGTATGAGTTTCTTAAATCCCAATTGACAATCCTAACTGGAACTCTTGTATAAGTAATATTGTTCATCGTTTTCTTACGCAAAGGTCTTATGAGTTGCATGGTGGGTATGAGTTAATTTCCGCGCTGATTATTTCAATGCATTGAAATTTCGGTAGTTCAGACTACGCCCTTTATCGATAATTGTAGCAGATATTTACCGTGCGATTCTGTACTGTGATGCAGTATCAAGTCTCTAAGAGACAATTTTTGAGACTTGAGACGATTTTGCTATTCTGTAAGTGATAGTCACAAACTCTATTACATTTCATTATTCAGTGATGTTTTTATACTTGAATGAAAATAAATATGTCGATAACAAATATTAAATTTTCTATAACATAGTCAAAAAACATAATTATCAATAAAAAATAAAAATATATGTTGACTTTGTTTCATAATATTAACGAAATTTATGTAAAATTTATTTATTTTTAACTTTTTCGTGTTTGAGTGGCTTACAAAATATAAAAAGACGACAATCGATTAATATCTATGGTGATCTCTATTCAGTACTGTTAAGTGAATAGTAACTAGTCGCAAATTGAGAATTTACATGAAAATTTCTCAAATAGTGACTAGAGACCGCTAACATTTTTTTTAAATTTTATTAAAGCTTACATAATAAACAAATTATTATATAAACTAAAGTACGCAGCGCTAGCATCATAGGCTTTCGGTTGGACCGCTAACATAATCGCGCTATTAGTTTCATTAATACATTTTTAATTAAATTTCATATATAGGTTATGGAGGATGGAGTCATGTGTAGAAGTTCACGCAAGTGAGGAAAGTTTTCTGATCGCCATTCACGTGGGAGTGGCCAGAAACGATTCTTTTACATATGACTCAAGCAGCTCACGACTTCCGGTCTTCGACCAAGTATCCTCTGGGTAGCCTAAGAACATCCGTTCGAAGGTGAGCTAAAGTGAGAAGGCGAAACATTCCCTGCATAGGGTTGTGCGCTGGGTTTGGGACCCGCCACGTAAAAAAA
>NW_017535875.1:469504-472649 GCF_001853355.1 Bactrocera latifrons | reverse complement strand
GGAAGAGGAAGACCTCCACTCCGTTGGAAGGACCAAGTGGAGAAGGACCTGGCTTCACTTGGAATATCTAATTGGCGCCACGTAGCGAAAAGAAAAAACGACTGGCGCGCTGTTGTTAACTCGGCTATAATCGCGTAAGCGGTGACTACGCCAATCAAGAAGAAGAAGAAGAGGAAAAGATCAAATGAAAATCATTATAAATATGTAGTATGTGGAACCTGGGGTATTTCATAGATCGATCAAGCACTTTTTTTTTATCTTAAGGTAGTATATCCAATACTATATACTATAAGTTCGGTAAAAAATCAGACATATGCAATGGGGTTCACATATTTGACGCCTGCGGCTTTGAAAGGAAAAAGGCTAATTTCAACAATTTGTGGGCGTAAGGTGAAATACCTTGAGGAAACTATTTCTGCAAAGTTTGTTTTTGGATTACTTAATTGATGTTAATTGTCATATTGTAAAGTGAAAGAATCAGAAGGAGTTTAAAAGTTTGGTATATGGGAAATAAACGCCAATCGCCCATTTTCAGAGCGTACAATACCTTCCTTACCTTATTGGCTGTATTTATTCAGTGAGTTATCGCATTTTTAGTGGGTTTCAACATAGCAGTTCGGAATATATGCCTATTTGTTTAAAAAGTTTATATCCACAAGTGTTCCTCGCTACAGCTATTCCCTGTACAAACATACAGTTTTTTTCTTCATTTAGTGCGTAGTTATGACACTTTTTGGGTTTTGGTTTAATGACGTTTCGTGGGCGGGGCCCGATATCCGATTACGCCCATCTGCAATACTGATCTCCCTTCTAGAACCTTATTCATGCAAATTCCAATTTATCATATAGGAAATTATAAACAAATATGGAGGATTTAAAAGTATTCTATTCAGTGGCCTGCCGGTGAAAGCAGAGGAAGAGGAGATCTCCACTCCTTTGGAGAGATCAGCACTTGTTAACTCGGCTATAACCACGTATGTGATAAACGCCAGTAAGAAAAAAGATGAGACGCGGAAAATGTTTCAGCTGTTGCCTAATTTCAGTTTGGTAACTTAATAATGGCTTAGTTGTGAATCAGCAATACTAACCTCTTCAATTAAATCAGCGCAACTTGTAAAACTGATTATTTTGATATGTATAACTCTGTATTTATCTCGCCTACTTTAAGGTATTATCAGAAAGCGCTGGGTGAACAAAACTTGTATACTGCAAAATGTTGTGAAAGTATTACTTAACATTATCTCTTCTTACCTTAAGAGCCCGGCGAATATCATTAATTGAAACGTAGCCTTTCTTATCCTTATCAATGAGTTGGAAGCGTTTAACATACGTTTGAATTTCGTCTTTGGACAGTTTTATTGGTATTCTTTCCTTTGATGTTCTATTTACCATTTGTCCCATTTCATGAGCTAAAAACTCGTTAGCCAGCTTTATTTGTTTCTGAAATCGGAAAAAGTAACCAGTTATTTAACGGATAGCTTTTATTTAAAATTATTTGCATTTGCCTCCTTTTCGTCTTTCGACCAGTGAAGTTCTTCCCCCATTAAATCAACAATGACAGGTAGTGCTTCTGAAGCTGCCTGTACGTTTAAAAACGCTAAACGTAGTCGTCGTGCAATCATATCTACTGCTGTACAAGCATATTCGCGAACTCCATAGCGTATTTCTGCGTCAATATAAGGGAATTCTGGATGAATACGATTTCCAATGATTGGCCAACGTTTTCCAGTTAATGATGCCATTTTCGAAACAGCAAATGCTCTGTCACCATAAGACTTCGCTAAATGTTGGGCTACTTCACATTCCAAACCAAAATCCTGTACCAAACGAATATACATAGTTGGTGTCCAGCCCTGTCCGCCTTCGATTTTCAAGTATGATGTTACGGCTTCTGGTCGTTCAGGCTTTAAATTACAAGCTAAAAATTTCGTAAATTAGACATTATATTATCGACTTTACTTTTTTCTAACCTTTAATTGCCGCATCAATGGTATGCTCTGCCATAGCTCTGTATGTAGTCCATTTACCCCCTGCGATTGTAACTAAATTCGATGGACTCACATGAACAATATGATTTCTAGCTAACGATTGCGTATCTTCTTTGTTTGGGTCCGAGACAAGTGGTCTAATACCACTCCAAGCCGACAGAACGTCACCACGACGAACCTCAACATCCGTATTTAAATAATTCTTTATTTCATTCAGGATAAATTGAATTTCGTCTTCTGTTGGGCTTGGATTGTGCGTTATGTCACAAGGCAAGTCTGTAGTACCAGCGATAGTTTGTCTTTGCCATGGTAGAAAAAAAATTACACGCCCATCCGAAGTGGAAGGATCTAAAAGTCCCATTTGATCAGGGCTGTAATAACCAGGAAGCACAATATGTACACCTGAACTTGGACAGCAAATAGTTTTCACATTCGGATCGTCCATTTTCCGTATGAAATCAGTGAATGGTCCAGTTGCGTTAATAATGCACTTAGCCTTAACTGTAAATTCTTTTCCAGATATATGATCTTTGACCTTTGCACCACATAGCACTTTTTTGCCATTTTCATCTTTCTTTAGAAGTTCCTTAACTTCAACATGATTGCAAACGGTTGCCCCATGTCGTGCGGCAGTTAAAGCTACAGCTAAGCACATTCTTGCATCATCTTGTTGACCTATAAGTATACATCAAATATTAAAGATTTCATCCCGTGTTCTGGTTTCAAAAAATAAAAAAATCGATTTGTTTTTGCACAAATCCTGCTGTAGATTGATTTATAGAATGTTCTGGCGATAAAGTAAACTTTTTACAGGATTAAAAAATAATAGTTTTCAAACTTTGATCCTAGTTCTGTCTATAACCATCTCCTACAAAAGTATTTCGTAATCGTAGACACCGTTTTTCTACCTTTTTTTGTTTAAATAGGTGTCATTGAAACTCTCATTCACCCCGGTGAATGAACTTACTAGATTCCAGCATAAGAAGATTCATCAAGCTACCAGGCTGTCTCCGGATCGAAAAACCACCAACCAGATCGATCATGTTGTGATAGACGGAAGACWCGTCTCCAGTGTTTTAGATGTGCGTGCACTGCGAGGTCCTAACATCGACTCGGACCACTATCTTGATGCAGCGAAGATTCGCACGCGCCTCTGT
>NW_017535875.1:456583-467469 GCF_001853355.1 Bactrocera latifrons | reverse complement strand
TCACTTGGAATATCTAATTGGCGCCACGTAGCGAAAAGAAGAAACGACTGGCGCGCTGTTGTTAACTCGGCTATAATCGCGTAAGCGGTGTCTACGMCAATCAAGAAGAAGAAGAAGGTGTCATTGAAGCAACTCCTGTATTTAGCAAAATATTTTAGGCAAAAAATTCAAAATTGCAACTAAAGGCTTAAAAAATATAGTAAAAATTTGGAAATTCTGTATTTCTGTATCAAAAAATAAAAAAGAAAAGCGCTCGTCATACGGTATGACGCCCTTAATCGAATGTTTAAAACACTAACCAGCATTATGGTGACTTAAAATTATAGTTTTTTTTCACTATTACTTCCTTATTTTTGATTTTGTTTTCACTTATCTTCGTTTCGGCCAGTAATGTTAAGTATTATGGAAATGAGTCACCGCAAAAACCGTAGAAAAGTTTACAATGCGAACGGCTTACGGAGTACCCGTCGCCCTTTGTAACGCAAATCACTTTCGCAACGTCTTACAGAATAATTCCCAAGGACTTATCGAAAAACTGATAAAAAAAAGCAATATCGATCGTAGTTTTGATCCTTAGTTTGTAAAGAAAAATCGTGGGGTGAAATCACAGACCGCTTGGATTCTATATACGGAGATCACTTCGATGACGACAATTTTATATTGATTTAATGAACTTCTAATTTATCGCAAGTTAGTTTTAAATAAACCATGCCCAGGAGGCTCAAACCGGCATCCACAGAGGTTAACGTAATAAATGTTATGATCCGACTATTGAATGTGGGCGAGATAGCTGGTACTGTTGAAACCTTGGGTATGGTGCAAGGAATATTGGATATTAGAGAAAAAAAAATTTCGAGTTCGTAGATGGGCGTAATCGGACCACTGCCACACCCGTAGAATTAAGATACAAATTTATAATTTAGCACAGGGTATCACAAAACCAAGCGGCACCTTTGGGAAATTATTTTTTTGAAAAAGTAGACGTGGCCCCGCCCTCTAACAAGTTTAATGTACATATATATCTCCTAAACCATTGGAGCTAAAATAATCAAATTTGCTGAGTAGAAATCTTATAAGAACTTCTACCGATAATGTGAAAATGGATCAAAGTGAATAACCCCTCTCACTGCCCATATAACGGTATTGTTACAAACTATTAAAAGCGCGATAAATCAGTAACTAAATACGCTAGAGACATTAAATTTTACCACTCAGATGATAAAAGAGATCTTGATAGAAGCCGGTTTAAATATTGGATGATGGGCGTTACAACGACTACTTTTTGATGAAATCCCACTACTCGGGACCCGACTAACCGATTTCGGCAAAATTTGGTAAGTAGCATTCTTCTTACGTTCTTATGTCATATTATGAAAATGGATGAAAACAGACTACAACCACCTACTTCCCGATAGCGGAATTTTAAATTCCACTTGATTCGTTCAGTTTCAAATACACAAATCAAGAAGCAATTAATATAGGGGTATGACACTTTGCCAGAGCAATGTCTTTGATATATGCCAACTTATAACCAAATATTGTTTAAATCCAATAAATACTGTTCAATTCCCTAGGTACCGAATATTTAGAAACCGGTACGATAGCGAACTATAGGCGCTTTCGATCGAAAATATCTTTCAATGTTGTGAGATAAGTATGGTAACCATAATTGAAATTCAGGGATATTACTTTTCTGACAATGGTTTGTCTGTATGTCAAAAATGGGTTGAATCGGACCAATACTTTCCTTAGCCCCTAACATAAAGATAATCGAACTTCCGTGTTAGTTTTTACCGCATATATCGGCAAAAAGCTAGCGTGTTTTACTTATAACAATGTATATTTATGCCCAAAACATATAAATTTGAGCCAAAACTTGACTTACCCCCCCATATAACTAATATCAGGATTTTTTCATTCGGCTGACTTTATTCGATATGGTTAGTTTTTTAGTAAGTGATATGTTTATAGTACGTAGTATTGGGAAAAGTAGATAAAATCTGGTCGATACTACCCCAACTGCCATATGCTACATATATTGGTTTTCGTTTTTCTAACAAACCTTATGTGTCCGTCAATATAGGAGTTATATGTATATAGTATATTTATATATAAATTGGTTGGATTTCGATCCACAGGTTAACGTTTTGCTCCATAAAGTATTTCCCTGGATTTGATTCTTGTAAGTTGTAAGAGTATAAAATGTTCTTCCTTTTTTGTTTTAACTATTTACGTTTTTTGATTTAAGTTGTGAAATATTTTTACAAACCACAATATCCGAATTTTCTAAAGAATTCTAGACTATATTCATACATATATACGAAAATACTTATATAAAATGTTAAAATATGTCGAAATAATCTTAAAATGGGTATACCGGGATTTCTAAATTATTTTGAAATCCGTAAATTTGTTTTCGAATGATTTACTTTATATTCAACTTCGTCAATTCGTATATATTTTCAAGCGATAAAACATTTTTGGGGTACTCACAACATGTCATAAAGCATCGTAAAATAATAAAATCATTTGCTATTGGATTGCATACTAAAATACGTTTACGCAAATTCAACTCTGAACGCTATGTTTTCGGATCGTTATAACTTATAACTTTATGTGAAACCCCTAATTATTTTGTACATACCATCGTAATACACAATAGCGCCACATAGTTTGTCTTTCTTAAGCATAGGGAACAGTTCTAGTGCATCTTTTTTTGAAAGATAGTATGAACTTTTGACATTTCTATCACCAGCCACAAGATCATAACACTTGATGCCAACCCAATAGTAAGGCACCTGCCACCATCTGCAATAAAATTATTTGTATTAATAGTAGATAAGTTTTTTTATATTTTAGAAATAAATATTTACAAAGATATTATGGCTTAAGATGAGTAACAATATACACTGCAGTTTTACTATTAAACGAAATGGTAAATAAATGGTACTTATGTATGGACTGCATAAAATGCGTCAGAGACATTAAATTTTCCATCCAGGATCATTTATGAAGGCGTTTAGGAGGCGGAATCGAAATTGGATGATGGACATGGCACTGCCCACTTGTAGGTAAAATCACATATCTTATGATCTGCCCTACCGATTCCAACCAAATTACTTTACCACTTTCTTGTTACGGTGAGAAAATGGCCGAAATTCGACGGCAAACACGTCTGTTTTCCATTCAACACAACTTTAAAATCCATATAAATTTTCACTTTCAAGTATAAAAATCAAGCAATATTAAATATAGATAAATAAATATTTGCTCGAATATTGGCTTTAAGGTACGCCAACTAGAAAAAATTGTCAAAATAAGGTCATAAATATTCAAGTCCCCAATCCAGACCAGATTCGTGGACCCTGAAGCCTATGGCTGACTATTTATGGGAATTATTGGCCTAAGTGTGAGATAAATATGGCTGTAGCTCTACGATGGGTGGAATCGGAATGGAATATCCCTTTTCCTCACATACCTAACAGAAAGATTTTCGAAATTCCCACCATATATCGGCCAACATGTCAATCATCTTAATTAAATTGCGTGAGAGTATTTTTATCCTAATACATAGTACATATCTCTGCCCAAAATAAATAAAATCGGGTGAAAACTTGCACTAGCTCCCATTTAACTAATATCAGCATTTTTAAACATACGGTTGACTTTATTTGGTATATATTGGTGTTGGTATATGAGGAACTTTAATTAAACTAATTAAGGTAAGCTGGTAATCTGCTTCTGATAATAATGGTAGTAATGCCAAAAATAGATTAAAAACGGGTCAATACTACGTAATCCCCCATATACCTAATAATAAATTTTCTTACTTCCGATTAGATCTATCCTTACAAATCGGTCAATTTGTGAGATATCTTGGCAACATTTTCTGATTATATAATATTTTAAATACTTTAGTTTAATCCGTAAAGTATGTAAAATTATATTATACTATACAAAATAATTCCCGTTATTCTAACAAACTTTATTATATTCATAGTTTAAACCTCACATCTTTAGCTTAATAAATTCCAATCCTCCGGTAGCCTCTTCGGTTAAGTTTATGTCACATGTATTTCATTTGAGAAAATTAAGTTAGCAAAATAATTGACCAAACATGTAATATAATCTTATAAATTACTAAGTTCGTATTCACGATTTTTTCGTATATCCTGTTACTACATACTTTTGTTCACCTAACGGTTGGACGTATACCCTAAAATTAAGAGAGTTAGATATAGGGTTATATCTTTAAAAGCTACGTGTTACGTAGTTGGTCCGCGATGGACTCCTAAACCTCTGAACTGATTTTAATAAAATTTAGCACACGACTTCGTCATCAGACATAATCTGAAAGCCTTGATCATTACTGTCACAAGTGACCCACTCTTTCATATTATCATTACCTCATTCATATCCTGCAAAATAGATTGATTATTGAATTATCATTCTCACGATTAAGTATTCTATCCCAAGCCTTGCTTAAAGTCTTTCTCTCAATCAAATCCCATGCAGCTACAACCATGTAAAATCACTCCTTTAAATTCATGTCCTTAAAAAATGATAAAACGACTTCTACATTATCTTCTTCAACAGATAACAACCTACGTAGAAGTTGTTTTCTATAAAGTCGTTTCAATGTTTCAATAATGCTTTGATCCATTGGTTGTAGCAAGGATGTCACATTAGGAGGCAAAAATTTTACTTTAAACTTTCCATACTCCCTCTCTAACAATTCAGCTGAGGGAAGGGTTGGCGCATTATCCAGTAAAAGTATTTTCCTTGTTTGCCAATTCCGTTTTGTCTTCTTTTTACTTCAGTGATAAAAGTGTTGTCATACCAGTCAATAAATATTTCCGAGTTCAAACATGCGCTTTTTTGACTTTTATAAATTAAGGGTACCTGATATTTTTAAAACATCTGGGTTTCTTTGATTTTCTTATGAGGAGAAAAGGTGTTTTGTGGGACCCGGCAGCATTTGCGCAAACTAATATTACTCGCTCTTTGCTTGTTTTATATCCTGGAGCTGAATTCTCTTGCCTAGAAGCTAAATATTTTAAAGGTAACGACTTCCAGTTTAATCCAGTTTCATCAGCATTATAAACAAAATCCAAGTCATAGTTATTTTCATTCAAATTCTTCTTAAAATTATCTTTAAAAGAGTTTGCTGCATCTACATTAGCTGACATTTTTTCACCTTGTATTTCTAATTTACGAATTCCATGACGTGTTTTAAATCTGTACAACCATCCGTTACTTGCCACAAATGATTCATCGCCGCCTAATTTTTTATTTAACTGTAATGCTTTTTCACAGATCAAAGGTTCATATAGCGGCTGCCCAGTTGATCGTTTTTTCAAAAACCAACAATGCAGAGCTTCTTCTAAAAGTTCATGTCTCGGTCTCTTCATCATTTTCCAATTTATACTCCCGTCTTCACTATCTAATTTGCAGGTGTACAACAAAATTTAATCGGTATTCTTTCTAATACCACTTATAGTGGATGTACCTACACCATACTTTTCAGCTAACTTACGTTAATCAATAATATTTATTTTGTCTTTAAGCGATAGCACCACCATCTTACGCTTTGGGATGTTTAAATATATATGTATGTAGACGTGGCATGCACGTCAGAGTGGAATCACAATTGCAAGCGAACTAAAACAATAACAAGTAAGGAAGGGCTAAGTTCGGGTGTCACCGAACATTTTATACTCTCGCAAGATAAAGTGATAATCGAGATTTCAGGCGTGGTTGTGAACCGATTTCACCCATATTTGGTACATGTCATCACGGCGTTAAGAAAATATTATATACCGAATTTCATTGAAATCGGTTGAGTATTTCCTGAGATATGGTTTTTGGTCCATAAGTGGGCGACGCCAATTTTTAAAAAAAACCTGGATGCAGCTTCCTTCTGACATTTCTTCCGTAAAATTTAGTGTTTCTGACGTTTTATGTTAGTCGGTTAACGCACTTTTAGGAATTTTCAACATAACCTTTGTATGGGAGGTGGGCGTGGTTATTGTCCGACTTCTTCCATTTTTGAACTGTATATGGAAATGCCTAAAAGAAACGACTCTATACAGTTTGGTTGACATAGCTATAGTAGTTTTCGAGATATGTACAAAAAAGTTAGTAGGGGCCGGGGCACGCCCACTTTTCCAAAAAAATTACGTCCAAATATGCCCCTTCCTAGTGCGATCCTTTGTGCCAAATTTCACGTTTCCGCCATTTTGTGGGCGTGGCAGTGGGCCGATTTTGCCCATCTTCGAACTTAACCTTCTTATGGAGCCAGGAAATATGTGTACCAAGTTTCATCATGATATCTCAATTTTTACTAAAGTTACAGCTTGCACGGACGGACGGACAGACAGACATCCGGATTTCAATTATACTCGTCACCCTGATACTTTGGTATATATAACCCTATATCTGACTCTTTTAGTTTTAGGACTTACAAACAACCGTTATGTGAACAAAACTATAATACTCTCTTTAGCAACTTTGTTTCGAGAGTATAATAAAACGCGCGGGCGGGAGTGGCAGCGACTCCACGCGGCGTGGACGGAATATGCAAGTTCCGACACGTTCATGATCGGTGCAAGTTCGACCTGTAGGTGTATATAAATTGGTCGCGGTTGGTAGTCCGGATAATCGCTAATTCGTATAAGTCAGGGCCTAATAAACGAGTTTCTACTGTACGTGAATGTGTGCTCCCGATTGGTCTTTTAATATAATTTTAATAAATGTACTTGTATATTTCTACAATAATTGCCGTAAAACCCCTAAATTCAACTCCTTTCTTTTTCCCATACAAACGAACGAATCTTTGTTAGTAACGCTAAGGGAACGGCTGCACCAATCTTGATGAAATTTTCAGAAGTTGTTCGATGTAGATCGAGGACGGTTTAGAAAAGAAAATAGATTATAGTTTTTATGATAGTTCATTACAAAATTTAACTTTTTCCATACAAACTTTTCTCAATTTTTGTTTGCTTAGTATTTCAATATTTTGATTTGTAAATTATTTGAATAAATTTCGGTCGCTTGCTTTTTTATTCCAGCTATTCAAAAGAAAAATTATTGAAAATTATTCAGTGAAAACTTTATGTGTGTTTCACACAAAGAGATCAATTGCAGATTGAAATTCAATACGAAGCCACGAAGAGGTCGCCCTAATATCGGTCGGCTTTCGTTTTGTCATCGACGTATGGCAGCCCAAGGCAAGGCAAGAAGTACTCCCAGGAAGCGGTGACATACGTGCGGAATTATGGATCAGCAAGCGATCATCACAATATCACAGCACGACTTTTCAAACAACGATGGTCGATGCTTGATGGACTTTATCTTGAAGCAACGTATCTGTGGTGCTGTTAGATGCTAGATGTATTCTGTTGAGTGGCAAAAAAGAGGGTTATCGCACGTACACATTCTTCTTTGGATAGTGGATGGTGGTTGCACCAGATCAAATTGGTAAACTCATTTCGTCGGAAATTCCTGATCCAGAGAAAAATCCAGTATTATACGACTGAAAACCAATATAGTTCATGGACCTTGCGGACACCACAATCCCACTTCTGTTTGTATGTCTGACAAAAAATGCACGAAACAGTATACATACTTTTCTTTCGGAACCACATACTAGAAATGATGGATATTTACTGTGTCGGCGTCGCTCACCAGACGACAATGGCAGAACATTCTGCATTCAATTTAGCAGAGTGAATATGTTGACATCACATTGATGGTATTATATTCACCATTACTCAATAATTCAAAGTCAAAACTCATATCAATGTCGAGTCCTGCAGTTTGGTGTAATCGATAAAATACGTTTGTAATTACCCAAATCAAAGGAAGCAACATGACTGTTATTGGCCTTGAACGAAATGAGATCAGGAAGTTTCAAATAGGTCGATCGTGAACTGCAATAAAAAGCTTTGTAGTATATTTACTTTTTTAATTCATGAACGCTTTCCGACTGTGGTGCGTCTCTCAATTCATTTGGACAATGGCCAAAACGGGTATTCCATCCCAGAGAATACAGTACAGTAAATGACACACCGCCAGTAACAAAATTAACATTTACGAGTTTTTTCTCAACTTTCGTCAGTGATCCCTCTGCGAGAACATTGCTGGATTTGGAAATACCTTGATATTAGACATGGAATGCATCATCAAAGAAATGGTTACTCGGAAAACAAGCTCAAACAGAACACAGATATCCAGGTATGTTTTCGACTAATGCATGAGAATGAATTTACACAATCCACCCGAAAAAACGCTTCTACCTTCGGTTGCTATTGATTAATGTACGCGGTTCAACCTTATTTGAGTCATTGCATAGTGTGAATGGTACGGTGTGTGCAACATTTTGAGAAGGCAATTACAATTGCTGGAACATGATCAATGGAATCAAGCGATGGACGTTGCGATAGCTATTTCGAATGCAAATGAAGTTCGTACACTTTTCGCGATAATCATTTCGACATATAAGCCTTCAAATACGCGTCTATTACGGGATACGAAGAAAATGGCATTGCCGTAGACATTTTACATCGTATTCGCTAAGATTTGGAAGTGGCAAAATTTTGATTGAAATTAGGTGCCATTTGAATTTAAACTGCGCGCGTCGAAAGATTTGGAGAATTATTATTTTTTAGGTTGGTAGTACTGCCAGTTATATTTATGTAAAATTTCATGTCAAAATATTCATTAGTGTTTGAGATACGTGTCGTTTTGTAAAATTGAGTTTTTCGTTTCTTGCGATGTCGAAATTTGTTAAGCAAAGAATTTGCATTAAATGATCTTTCACCAAAAACTCAACCCATATCGTTCCGCAACCACCGTATTCACCTGATCTGGCGCCGTGCGACTTCTGGCTGTTCACCAAGCTCAAAAGACCGCTCCGGGGACACCGTTTTTATACGATATTTAAGCCGCAGTGAAGACGTAACTGAAGGCCATCCCGGAAAGTGACTACAACCAGTGTTTCGAAGATTGGAAAATCCGTTGGCATAATGTACTACATGTAATGGAGATTACTTTGTAGGGGATGAAATTTATTTGGAAGAATAAATAAAGAATTTTCAAAATAAATACAATATCACCTTATTTTTTGGGCACAAGTACTTCCAGTGATTTGATATTCATTCCACCTGCCATTTGTCAATTCATATGCCAACATTGGCTAAATAATCGTAACTATGATTGCTTGAGAGCACGTGCAATTTAGCATTTAAACTGGAAGATTCAAAGTCAAATGCCCGGATGTTTGCGCTCATACAAAACGACTGATCCTCTTGACAATAAAGACGAAGCCGTGAATTATCCAGTGGAGTTTTTAAAATCTTTAGAAAGGCTTGGTATACCGCCGCATAATTTGCGTCTCAAAGTTAGATTTGTCATTATTATGTTTCGCAATATGCGATATCGAATACAAGGAAGCAGAATGCTTGATTCTACGAAATCGTTTGAGTTCTAACGATTTGCTATTTCAGTTCAAACGTATTTCCTTTCCAGTGAAAATTGCATTTGAGATGACAATCAACAGAACACAAGGATAGTCGCATAGTGTGCGGCATAAATTTGGAAATGCTCACGTGGCGTGCTCACGAGTTGGAAAACCATCTTTTCTGTACACCAAAAGAGAAGAGAAAAAATGTTGTTTATCAAGGCTGCGTTACATTGAAAAAATATGAAATGATAAACTAAACTTTATTTTCATTTCAAACACACATAATTTTAGGCAATACAACGGCTGCGGGGTCAGCTAGTCTACATACATACATATGTATACAAATAAAAATGAATCGCCAAATGTATATACGCTCATAACTTTCATACGACTGAACGAAATTTGATAATTATTTTTTTAATGTGGCTGTTGAGGTTGAAGGATGGCTTTTACGGCAAGCACGACAGCTGCACGACTACACGACTGCAGGCCGACAGTTGTTCTCGCTAACTTCAATTTAATCCTATATTTGCCAACGACAGTAGAGTGGACAGTAGAATGGAAGATAGAGAGCTCAGGTAGAGTGGTGATGCCACTAATATGTMAAATGTAAAATTATTCACAGCTCTAACAAACTTGACGTTATTTTACAAATAAAAGCATAAAATAGCTCTGTTACATCATTTATAATAACAATTGATAATTTAAAACAAATAAATTTACCTATTTACTTATTTTTTGCTTAAAAATTTCACTTTGAACAAAATAWTAAACTTTCATTGAAGTGCAAGGTATTAGTATGGCCACAACGAAATTGTGTACATGCAAAATGGACAACTGCGTTATTTTGTGTACATGCCGGTCATTGCTATGATGCTGCCCTCGCACAAACGTTCATGTAGTAGGATTCACAACGCCATTTTCGTTTGACCATTTCACTTACTCGAAGATTTACTTATCACAGAACCAATGAAAAACGCTACTGCCTTCCTTCCTCATCGGCAAAATGTGTGAGTAGTGAAAAACGTGGCAAAAACGCAGAATTCAGCCATCTTTGTTTGTTTTCATTTGCACAATGTTGCCATTACTCAATACGCATATATAGTTTTGTACACATCTATGTTTTCAATTACAATTTTTTATAATATAAAATATCAAAACTGAAATATTTATAAATAATAGCATTCGACTCCAATTTTGAGTTATTTTAAGAAAATTTCAAATATATTGAATAGATTGAATTATAAAAGTTGATAATTACTATAGTATATCGATATTGGCAACCTTGCGTCGTGAGAGAGCAATCATCTGTCACGTTTCCACGGCACAAATCCAAATGATACTATGATGCTTCAAATTACAAATAATTTTAAATTTCACAAATATTTTTTAGTTTTAATTGTTTTACATTTTTCATAAGTGG
>NW_017535875.1:434986-455803 GCF_001853355.1 Bactrocera latifrons | reverse complement strand
TTTTTAGTTTTAATTGTTTTACATTTTTCATAAGTGGTCTTGAATGATGCAACAAATCCCTTCGTTTACATATTTTTTTAGTAAGATTTCAATCTTGCCATCGCTCGTTTCCAATTGATAAACGTCAAAACCTACTAAACTCGATTAGCTGTCAAAGTTCAGTAGGTTTTGACGTTTAGCAATTGCTTTCTCACTTCCAGTGAGAGAGGAGTTGGGGATCTCATTATCTCTGCTATGAAATACGATTGCAACCGAAGCCGGCTATACGTTTACACTCACGTCCAGCGAGAGAGCAAGTATTGGATATTCAAAGGTCAAAAGTCAGTTGTTCTAATATACTTTAAAAAGATTTAAATAGTTTCTCCATATAATAAATAACCACTATATAGTAATTTTTATTGGTACTAAATGTTGGTTGTTTTAATTTAAATACCCAAAAATGATTATTTTGTTATAAAATGTTATAAAAAACGCTAATTTTGAGGTGCTCTCACACTGGAATAAGTTGAACGTTCCTTTTTCCTGGTTTACACGATCGTGATTGCCGAAGAACAGATTGTTCGTATTGCACCAGATCAGTTGACGTTGGCTGATACACGAATTGATTAACAATGTTGTCTATACTGAACTGAATTGATTTGATTGTGTTTTTGGCATGACTGTTTGTTCTGATTTTATCATACTCGTTGCAGCTCTCTGATGTACATTAATTAATATTATATGTATAACTCTACTTCTATCTCGATTTGTTTTAGGTTTTGCAAAAAGGTTAACAAAATTATTATAAGCTGTGAAACATATTGTGAGAGTTTACAAATATTAATAATAGTGATAAAGCAAAGTAGAAAATATACCGCGGAGTTTCAATTCTCAACACCGTGTATGATACAAAATATTTGGGGGTTTGCGGAGAGAAAGACCATAAACCATGCAGAATAATTCCGCCCTGAACATCAATGCAGATTTAGATGCGGAACGTCAACAGTAGACTAAATTTTTCTCTCAAACAGTCCGTGTGGAAATGCATCGAGTACAGTATTGATTTACAAATGCTATGCATTCAGCTTTTATCGTCAAGATATATGTATTTTGTATTTATACATATGCGGCAAAGAATTAACTAAGTACTATTACTTACTGATACACAGGCAGCATTATTGGTAAGGGATGAGCAAGATGCGGAGCTGATTCTAGCATAGATGCCCGTTCCTGAAGAGCTTCTTTTACCATTCTATACTGTTCAAAGTCAAGCTAAAAAATAAAAATTAAGAAAATAATTTTAATCCGGTATTATAGCATCGTTGCTCCCGTGACCATTCAAATTCTTCTAAATTCAGTATTATTCGAATAATAATATACAGTTTTTAGTATTCAGAATATCGTAATTCGTCAACCATGTATTCGATTAACCGCTCACTTTCGACGTCCCTGTAAACCACTCGTTTCTGACTATTTGAAAATTTGGCGGTCATAAATTTTTTCTACGTAAGTATATAAGTTTATAGAAAATTTGCAGTATATACGCGCGCAATTGGATTTTTAAAAACTTAACAGAAGCAAAAATCTTATTATGCTTGGACTTCAAAAAACCCTCATTTATTAAAATACTCGAAGCAGAGCAACTATTCGAATAGTCGGTCTACTGCGATTACTATTGATCCGTTAATAACCATACGAACGGTTACAAACAGGATATTCGAATAATGGGTTTTCAGGTTATTTCAATAATTTTAATGCCTGGTTTCACAGTCTATACTTAAGTTGTGCTTAAGATAAAACAGGAAAATAGTGTTCTACAGTTAATACTTAAGTTCAGTAGGATTAGGAGGAATTTTCAGTTATTTGTCAAAAGAAAAATAATAAGAAATAAGATATTATTTTTTGTGAAAAATATGGAATCGGATTGGAATTTCCACCAGTTCCAATAGGTGCTCCTACTCGCTAGCGGTAAAATTTCTTCTGTTGTTGCCATATATCATAACGAAATTTTATGGAAAATGTGACGTGAAACGCAACCGACTACTCAGTCTGCAACAATGCTTTGCTAAGATTTTATTTGGTCACATCTTAAGTATGGACTGTGAAACTGGGCATAATAGGGGGATTGTTTAGTATCGCGCCGCTTAAGTATCGTTTATGGAGAAAAACAGCGTCGGGCTACCCCCCCTCCCGACCCCTTATTGGAAAGAGGAAGGATCGAACTTTTTAACCGGGTTGTTCAGGGTTCTTTCGCGTAGAACTCCTTTCTGTACTGGAGGCCTTCGGCGGCGCTTTAAAAAAATAACCGTGGCCGGTCCAACACCGGCTACGCCGTCCACAGTATTTTAGCATTGAGCACCTTTCCTCCACAGTATCTTAGCATTTCATTCCTTTCCGTACTAGCGGCCTTCGGCCGCGCTTCAAAAAAATAACCCTAGTCGAGTCAAAACCGGGGTGCTCAGGGTTTTTTCGCGTAGAACTCCTTTCTGTACTGGTATCCTTCGGCCGCGCTTTAAAAAAATAACCCTGGCCGGTCCAACACCGGCTACGCCATCCACAGTATTTTWGCATTGAACACCTTTTCCTCCACAGTATTTTAGCATTTCATTCCTTTCCGTACTAGCGGCCTTCGGCCGCGCTTCAAAAAAATAACCCTGGTCGAGTCAAAACCGGGGTGCTCAGGGTTTTTTCGCGTAGAACTTAAAAAAATAACCATGGCCGGTCCAACACCGGCTACGCAATCCACAGTATTTTAGCATTGAACTCCTTTTCGCGTCCACTTCATACATTTATTGCTAAGTGGGTTTAATTTATTCCCTTTTGTTCGTGCTTTCTCGGTAATTTGACAGTTCAAATTAGGCAGTCATTTTGGTTTTTCGCATTATTGAACTGAATGCAGAAAAAGGTGTATTTTATTTAAAAATTTACAAAGAAATTAACAATCAAACGTAATTAAAAACATTACTAGTGGTTTTTATAATTCATAAGTAATATACATATGTGCGTGAAAATGTATCCATAAATGGTTTGGTACAATGCACAACAGATGAAAATACACTAGCATATATTTAGAAATTTGCAAAAAATAGCATTTTTTAAAGTGAATTTGTGGAAAAATTTGTGAACCGATTTTTATAAAATATGTTTTAAAACAAAGTTCAATAGTTTAAGCATACATGCGTGTTTAAAATTTTCCATTTGGTTCTCTCGTTTAGGTACGGTGAGCCAAAATTAATCGGCGCGATACTAAACACAACCCCATAATAGTGCTAGTATGTATCGATATAAGTAGATGTGGAATCTTTTATATTTCGTAAAAACACTTTAATTTTGCATTCACATAGTGCATGATTTCAACAAACAATTTATTTTATCAACTACAGAATAAATAAATATATGGTATGTCAGTTTATACATTCTTACCCCAAGTATAGCCTTCTGTAAGTAACGAACTCCTCCATGAATAAGCTTTGTAGAACGAGAAGATGTTCCGCTTGCGAAATCGTCCGCTTCAACAAGAGCAGTTTTTAAACCTCTAGTAACTGCATCCAAAGCGCAGCCAGCCCCTGTTGCTCCTCCACCTATTATTAAGACATCGTATTCCTCGCCACTCTGAAGACTTTTCATTTGATCTGGTCGAGGTGGTAAAGTACGCTTTCTCTTTGGTGGTCGTACAATTTCATTATGAACCTTAAAAGAAAAAAATATCAGAAGCTTGAGGTAATATTAACTTTTTAATTAAAGTTTCTTACCACATAAGCAGAAGTATTTCTATCTGTGCAAACCCAAGTGGCAGCAATTGAACCGATGCATGCGCTCAAGGCAGTCACTCCGAATTTATAAAAGCGTGATGTCATGTTTTCCGATGGTTCTGAAGATTGATAAATACTAGAACTATGAATTACGGTTAACTACGGTTAAGAAAATTAATTTTATAACTAAACGATTTTATTATACATTGTACATTTACTGACAAAGCTACAGACAAAGTAAAGTAAGCGTAATTTATTTTGTGTGTTCAGTTTGCTCTCATACATACATACTTATGTAGTTTTCTCAAGCAATACTGATCATGCGCATCTCAAAACCAGCGACACACAATATGCTTGAATTTAATATTTTGTTTCTAAAGTTTACAGATAGATGTCCCTATTGGAACAGAACTAAGGGTTTCATCTCTTATCTGTAATATACAAATATTTTATTATATAAAGCTTTACATAAACATTGTACTTAATGTCTTTGTATTAAAAGAATTTAGAGTATTTGAAATTCATGTTACTTTTATATGTTATAATATTGTATTAAAACAATTTATCAACTTGCACGCACAATTTTACCTACTATAAAAATTGTGGTTGCATAATATTACGCACTAAAATGCTTCATTACAGAATCTTCATACATATATTAACTCATATTTTAGTATATATTCAAAATCAAACTTCAATACATATAAAAATTCCGTTTAATTTTGTTAAAATTATTAATTGCAACATATTCAAGGTTACGATACTCCACTAATTTAAAATTATTACTAAAAACATTTCTGAATTTATGTTGTTTTTTTTAAATAAAATTACGAAAATGCTTGGCTATCTGAAACTTAAAATCTTTAATGGAAAATTTCATGTCAATTAAGTTGTGTTTAATCAGTGGATTACGTTTTTATGAGTACTTATATATGTACATACATATCACAACTATATACCATACATACATTTAAATTTTAGTTTACAAACATACATATATAATAAAGTACCAGTAGCCTTATTATTATTTTTTTTTTGTTTTTTTTTTTTTTGGAGAAGAAATTTTTAATTTAAATAGAACCTTAAACCATTTAATTGTTTGTAAAAATCTCATAAGGGGGCAAAAAGTGGTTCGTCTTTACCATCGTGCATACATCTTTCATCTGAAAGTATCAAGCTCGTGTACACCTCCGTTTTTAATATATAAATTAATTTTTTCGTTTTGTGTTTTTATAGAACATTTATTTATATTACTAGATAAAAATTACATAACGATTTTTATTTAACTTATTTTACTTGAATTAAAATTTAAAAGAAGAAAAAATTTATAAATCTCTATTAAACCAAACAGTAAATTTCCATTGTCAAGTGAGCGGACCTACCACAATTTTATTGTTCTATGATACATGCATTTGCCGGCGCGAATATGAATGTGTATAAATATACTTACATACCTATACGTGTAATACCGAGTCAAAAGAACTTTCTATTGTATTTAAGTTTATATAATTTCAGGTCAAGCACAACAAATACCGGGAAGATTTTGTCTCTCTTATGTGTGATTGAATATACATACATACATATGCATATATTTTTACAGTGAAAAATTTACATTTAGAATGCAAGTCATTTGGCAACTTTTGATATGTTTAGATAATATAACATCCCAGTAGAAATGAAGAAATGATAGCCCAAATGAAAAGGGCCTAGGTGTGCATACTCGCTATACATATCTATATGTATGTACATATGTATTCATATTTACATATATATTAACTGTATAGAGTAAATTAATACTCCAGATCGTATCATATGTTTTCAAGTTTATATGTTTATATCCAGCTGAAATGCAACCACTTTTTCTTTAAATTTAGTCAAAGTAATTGACTTTTTAATTACTTAATATATTATTGTAATTTCACACATTAAACATACAATGACTATGTGATACAAGTTTTAAATACACCACTAAATTTCCAAATATACAAACCACTCTATGCAATAATATATTTTGACTGGCAAAAACTTTTTTAATTCATTCCCTTGTATAAGAGCCATTTTTTGGCGCGAGATTAATTTATTTTAATAACTAAACATTCGTAAACCTAAACCACTCTTGCAGAGTAAAGCTTAGTAAGAAATTCTCATCGCTAATATGTATGTATGTATGTATGCCATATCATTTGTATTTCTCTGAGAGTTTGTGTATTAAATAGAAGTACTCAGAACTCGCAGCAATCGCTTCACACATTTAATAAATGTGCATTTCACACCACCATACATACATACATTTGTTAGCGTATAGATACTCTCACACGTTATACTTATGATATAAAATCTATGTGTATAAATGTATATATGGTGGTAGCATATGTATTTATATATATTTTTACGTACATTTTGTTCACATGGAACTGTCATGACAGTTCTTAACGGCTTTTTTTGACCTCTAATGAGATATCTAACATACTTAAGTATGTACAAAGTGTTGATTAAAAGTGAAAAATTGCACAATTTGTCGCAAATCGCCAACCTCACATTATTACATAAAATCGCGAATTACATTTTGATAGAATTATGATAGCAACCATTACATCAGAGCAATACACCTACTGTCAAATATTTTACAAAAATTATATCCGTTGTAAACACTCACTTTTTAACTATTTTTGCGTAAATATACGTATGTTTGTATATAAGTCACTATAAGGCTTATAATTATCTTAAAGTAAGTACTATTTGCCTTTATAAGAAGGAAACACAAGTTTGAAGAATGCAAGTTGTTGCAATTTGTGCACCTTCTTACTCACCAGAGGTTGTGCAACTAAAATTTACATAAAATAAATTACCAACAGTTGCTAATATAGCTGCTGTTAGATTAGAGCAAAAGGTTGATATCGAAGGGTTTCATTTGATTACAGAAGAGAGCTAATGAAATAACATTTCACATTGTTAACGAAAACCCACTAAAAACTTTAAATTCCTTTCCTCCACATTTATAAAAGCTTTTAGATATGTTAAAGAACATTTATTAAAAGCTTTGTAATCAACCATTGATCGAGCTACTTTACTTACTTTTGAGGATGACTGTAAATATGGTTGTACAAAAAAGGTGTTTCGTTTATAAAATTACTGTTAATACTTTATTATATCTATAAGCAGCTGTATAAAAAAAAGTTGTTGCCCGCGATTTATTAACAAATTTTGATGTTTTCCAGAGTTTAGATTATGGATTTTCATTAAAGTGTTCAATATGCTTTAGTTTTTACAATTATAGATTTTTTGTTATTTTATCATTTTTGTTAGTTAAACATCCTGTGATCCCCGTTCTCATGCTCCTATGAAAGAATGCAAAATTTATGCTGAATCTTATATATAAAAATGAATCGCAAAATGTGTTGCTAAGCGCATAACTCCACAATGGCCAATTCTTTTATCTAAGTGTTCGTTGAGGTTCACAGATGTTCAGAAATTTTCGAATAATTGCCGGAAAACCCGCAGTCGAGAACGGCTGAACCAATCTTGAGGAAATTTTCAGAGGTTGTTCGCTGTGGATCGGGGAAGGTTCAGAAATAACAAAAACCGTATAATTTTCGTACGAAAAAGTTGGAAAATTGGACAATTCCAAAAAATTAATTTTTTCCATATTTTTCAATTATTTCAATTGTTCAAATTTGCCATTTGCATTTTTTATTCTGGCTTTTCAATAAAAAAAAGTATAGAAAATTATTCAGTGAAAACGTTATGTGTGTTTCACACAAAGTTATCAATTACAGATTGAAATTTGTTATGATGACAAGAGGAGGTCGCGCTAATATCGGACGGCGTTCTTTTTGGCATCGGCATCCATTGGCAGCCAAAGGCACATGACTCAGGATGCGATTACATACTCGTATGTGAGGAATTAAGGATCGCGGTCAATCAGCAAGCGATCGTTACGATGTCACAGCACGACTTTTCAAACAGCAGCTACGATGTTTGATGGATTTTATCTTGAAGTAACGTATGCATATATGGTGCTGGTAGATGCTAGATGTGGCAAAAGAGATGTTTGCGCCATGCACACATTCTTTTTTGGATAGTGGATGGTGTTTACACCAGATCAGATTGTGGAAATTCCTGATCCAGAGAAAGATCCAGTATTATACGAAGTGGTGGAAACCAATATGGTTCATGGACCTTGCGGTCGCCATAATTACACTTCGGTTTGTATGACTGACAATAAATGCACGAAACACTATCCACGTGCTTTTCTTTCGGAAACATAAACTGGAAGTGATGGTTATCCACTCTATCAGTGTCGTTCCCCATATAACAATTGCGAACATTCAGCATACAATTTAGAAGAGTGAATATCGAAGTTGACAACACATGGATCGTACTAAATCGATAAAATACGTTTGTAAGTATGTCACCAAAAGAAGCAACATGGCGGTAATTGGTCTTGATTGGTATGGTCGATACGTGAACTGCACTAAAGCGCTTTGTAGGATATTTACTTTTGCAATTCATGAACGTTTTCCGAATGTTGTGCCAAAGAGTGTATTTCAACCAGTGGAAACACCGCCAGCACTAAAATTAACATTGACGAGTTTTTTCTCAACTTTCGTCAGTGATCCGTTTGCGATAATATTGCTCTATTCGGAAACACCTTGATATTATACATGGAATGCATCATCGAGGAAATAGTTACGCAGGAAGCAAGGCTAAACAGTAGATGGGCATCTAAGTCTGCTCTCAACTAATGCATTAGGAGGAATTTACACAATTCACCCGAAAAACGACGATTGCTTTTACCTTCGGTTCCTATTGATTAACGTACGCGGTTCAACTTTACTTGAGTCATTGCGTAGTGTGAATGGTTTGGGGTGTGAAATTTTTTGAGAAGCCAGCCAGCATTACAATTGCTGAAACATAAAAATCAGTGGAATCACATGATGGACGATGCGACAGCTACTTCGAATGCAAAAGAAGATCGCAAACTTTTCGGGATAATCATTTCGACATATCAGCCTTCAAATCCGGACAATTATGGGATACGAACAAAAATGATATTGCGGAAGACATTTTATTTGCTAAAATTTGGAAATGGATCAATTCCGATTGATACTTTCGGTGATTTGATATCAATTCTATCTACCGTTTATTAATTCATGAAAGATGAACTCGTGACGAATGTTCGGACATTCGCCAAATTATCGTAACTTAAGTGCACGCGCAATGTTGGCTGCGAAAAATGTCGATGTTGTTGACTTAGACTGGAATATTCAAAGTCAAATTCCGAGAGACTTGCGTTAATACAAATCGATCGATCATCCTTACAATAAAGATATCTCCGTGAATTATCCAGTATAATTTCTAATTACTTTGGAGAGGCTTGGTATGCCACCGAACCACTTTGTGTCTCATGGGTTGAGTTTTTGCAGGTTTGCGGGTAGGGTGCAATTTTTGAATAACATCCGAAAATTCTGAATGTTGAACCACCAGTGCAATTTTTAGAAAACTCAAGTTTAGCTCTTCTGAAGTCAGATGCCGTCCCATGGAGGATTTTGGTGGTCGTCTTATCCATCATAATATGTAAGCGGCCACACGAAACAATTTTTTATGAGAAGAAAAATTATCAATAAGGTGCAATATTGAATTTTTCTCAGTAGCTAAATTAGTGTAAACGTATTCTTTTTCTTCTCTAATGCTTCGTCTTCTGGTGAGAGCTGGAAGTGGTTATTAATTGGCCATAATGCAGGGTCTTCTAGGAGGAACTGTGGACCCCCAAACCATAACACATAACAACCCCGAGACACTTGATCCGCAGGATTTTGTTTCCTTGGCACATGTCGCGAGGGTCGTAGTGAGGATGGATGTGTTTTAATCCAATGCAAAACTATTTCAGATTCTGTCCAAAATGTAATTTTTTCGAAATATTGATTCAACATAGGCGCTACTCTTGACCATAATTTCGAAAGAAGATGTGCTGCCGAGAGCTCAAGACGCGGAAGAGATTTRGTCTTCAGCGGAGCCACTCTAGACTTTGCAATAAGCAGCATACATTTAATACCACTAGCAGATTGGCTTCGTATCTATATGCAGCATCCGTACGCTCTTATTGAGGCGTCGGCAAAGAGATGTATTTGCAGATGGCACTCGACTCAACGTTTACGTAACGAGGAATGCTTATCGATGAGAGCTTCATTAGGTTGGCTCTGCCAGTTCTGCCAGCTAGTGTCAAGGCACAATGGAATTGACTCATCCCAATCTAGTTTTTGAATCCAAAGCTCTTGCCATAAGCTTTTTGCTTTGGTAACCAGTGGGGCTAGTAATCCAAGA
Source organism: Bactrocera latifrons (assembly GCF_001853355.1). Lineage (NCBI taxonomy): Eukaryota > Metazoa > Arthropoda > Insecta > Diptera > Tephritidae > Bactrocera > Bactrocera latifrons. Next base: position 445,748 of record NW_017535875.1, on the reverse strand, counting down.
GGATCAAAAAGGCGAGCAGAAACTGACAATATATTTTTGTGGCTCGCAGATTATTAAAATTGTCATCTAAAACAAAGCGAACCAAATCCTCTTTCGGCAACCAATGGATTCCTAAAGTTTTAGTGGAATTTTTGTCATTGAAACTTAATGACTTTTCAGTGCAATCACTGTCGAAAAATTTCGGTTTCATAGGAATGACCGAGTAACTGACGGTAAGCGTTTTCTGCAGTATTGGTTGGTTAGGACCATTTTTAATTTGGCCAACAGCTAAATGATCGAAAAATGTTTCAGCAACTAAAAGGATGTCCACTTTTTTAGATTTGTGGAATTGCTGTTATGGTCTAGATGATTGGCCGAAATGCATCGCATTACCCAGAATTCCGCCGAAAATTCATAATTATTTAACCGCGACTTGACAAACGCGCTTAGTGTTGGAAATGCCAATTCCTATTACACTTAGTGTTTTGTGGTGACGTCGAATCCGCAACTTCTGTGACAAGTCCTCAGTCATAATGTTAACCTGGGAGCCTGAGTCCAGCAACGCTCTCGTAGGCAGGTAATCTCCACAGCTGGTCCTCACTAAAACTACTGCTGTTGCCAACATTACCCGATCCGGAATATTTGCTGTATGCATGGCACGTGTGGTAGATGGTTGCGGATGAGGTGCAGCGGGGAAAGAGACAGGATACTGGTGCAACAGTGTGTGATGCGATCAATTACACACACGACATCGATCCGCTCTGCACTTCGAGGTTGTGTGCCCCTTACGCAAACAATTTTTGCATAAGGGCACCGATTTCACGAACTCGAACCTCTGCTGCACCGGAAGCGCCTTAAATTTGGGACAGGCAGTCAAATTGTGATCCTTCGATTTGCACTGCTAATCCTTTGATTTGCACTGCTGCAACTAGCGCCGATTTGGTCCTGTCCATATGTTGTTGTTTCCCATGACTCGCATTGCTTATTGGTATGGGCTTCACAGTCCTTCCACAGTGGCAGTTTGTCATAGTCCAGCGCTTTTTCCCATTGGATCGGGTGGCAGGGTCAACCTTTGTCATTGTCAATGTGTATAATAATAGCGTTTGTTATCTGTTTGTCATCGCCCAGCGATAGCAATGAGTCATATACCGCTGACACTTCGTCAATCATTGATCGCAATGAAGGCGCGAATGGCTTTGCGATGGTTGGCGGCTCCAAAAGTTTAGATATTATATTGAAAAATATCAGACATTTATTATCATAAACTTTCTTGAGACTTGCCAACGCTTTCGGGTAATTTTCATCCGACATCAAGAGAACGTATATTTATAGAGACTGTCCAACAACGGACAAACGTGTGAACTGTCAAAAGCTAACAAAATGCGATGAGTGCATTTCACCACAGCTAGCTAAGAAGGAGAAACTTTAACAGTGGAGCGTGAACAGAGCTGAGCATTCAATGAAAATTATGGTCAGAAATATACATTCTTATTGCAGACGTATGTTAGCCGTTTGCATATAATTCTATACGTTTACATGCAATCATATTAATTGATATTGAATATCATTTTTCGAGTTTTTGTGAATGCATGCAAAATTGAAAACTTCATCATTAAATTATGCTATTTTCAAAGTAACTTTTTTAGTTAATGTACAAATAAGAGTTACTTTTTAAATATTTCATATGTTTGATAATATATTATAAATTTACATATGAGTATGTAGATATGCTATATATGTATATACATATATGACATACTATTATAATATCCTAAAGAACTTATTATAATATATTACAATAATGTTATATGTAAATCGCATATCATTTCAATTTTCATACTTACCTATATATCAGCACATAGTTACATACATAAGTACAATTCAAATTCAAATCGTGATATTATCATTTATCAGTAAAAAGTGTGCGCGTACTGCTGCTATATGTGCATGCATCCAATTAATGAATACATAAACCAACATACTTATATGCGTTCCCATGTAGATATGTATGTCGCCCGCAAAAACTGCAAATATTGTTCTGCAAAAACAACAAACGTCTCAAATAACATCACCAGCGTCACAAGTCAATATGGCAGCCAAATAGTCGATGCCCCAATTTGTAGAAAAGTACACAACAATATTTTCATTTATGAACGCAAGTGCGCTTTCAACAGGCAAACTTGCTTCATTCATAAAAACAAATACCTTTACATCTCCCCGAACATGCCTTTGTCTATAAGCGTCTTTTCTCGAAGTTGGCAAAAGCTAAAAATCATAAATTGAACAATTTCTGATATTTGTATGAGAAGGAAAAAGCGACAACCCCGCAAATATAAGTATAGAATAAAATTGACAACATAGTTTATTTGTCGATTTTCAAGTCAAGAAATGTGGCAAAGAAAATATTCAGTATTCCTCTGATTTATGTGTACAGTGAATCCCGGTTAAGTAGTACTCCGCTGAAATGAAAAACATCCCTCTTAACTGCCCATATCTTTCTGCATCTCACAGTTTGTTTTATGAAGTACTAATTATTGTTTTAATTACCACTCGCTTAAGTATTCGCATTCGTTTATGTGCCATATTATATTTTTATTTTTAGGATATTGCCGTAGATCATTATTTTACTTATATTCTCTGAAGTATAACGGTCCTGTTGTATAAACAATAAGTGTAAATTACATACCGTTACTTTTTTAAAGCGAATTTTATTGGGGTATCTGTTTTTATGAGCAAGCAATAGAATAGTAGTGAACGATGAGATGATTGCAAACAGATAATTTTTAATAAAAAAATTTAATTTTATCAAACAAAATGTAAGTTTCCAGATCTTTTATTAATTATTCAATGCAAAAAGCAAAACAAAAATATGACTTTGCACTGGGCCGCGGGAAGCACTGCAGTGACGAAAAACGAGAATGTATTCAATCCGTCATAAACAACGGTAAATCCTAATAGAGAGTGGAAAGAATTGTAGGATGTTAAGCCACAACGACTCACAATGCAATTATTTATAAAAAAAAAGATGAAGAAAAAGGCGCAATATGGATTCTTTCCGAGAATTTTAAACCAATAGTTGTAAGATGTGCCAAGACTCGACCTGGAATGTCAGCTATGGAGATTCGGAATGAACTGAACCTGGCCTACGGTTTTCATACAGTGAGAAGACTTCTACATGAACATAATTTATATGTCCGCAGTCCTCGATAAGTACCGTTATTAAAAAAAAATTATATAGCAAGTTGCCGTAAATTTGCCAAAGGACCGATTGAGAATTTGCCGATTGAGAAATGGCGCAACATCTAGTGGACAGACGTGTCGAAAGTTTTTCTATACGGCGGTAAAGGGTCCCGTCAGTATCTAAGACGCTAACCTAATAGAGAGTACGAAACCAGATTCAGCACAAAAACTATGAAGCTTGGCGGTTTGAATTTCATTGTTTGGTGTGTTTTTCTTACAGGCCCAATTTTTTTATGCAGTCCCAATTCACAAGATTACTAGCATAATGGACCCGAAGCATACCAGCAGGGTGGCAAAGGAGGGGTTTCGGGTCAATGGAATTGATGTCATGGATAGGTCAGCTCAATCGCCTGGCCTCTATCCTATTGAAAACCGTTGGGCAGACGTCAAGAAAGCCATGTGGATTGATAAACCCAAAAACAACAACGAGTTGTGGAGCGCAGTGCAGCAATCATGGCAGAGCATACCACCGGAAATATGCCACAGTCTCGTATATCCTCTGAAGAAGCGGTGAAGTGCAGTTATCAAAAATCATGATCATGCTACCAAGTACTAAGATCTCCTATAGACAAAACTTGCAAAAATCTTTCAGTACTTCGTTTTTGATTTTTAGTACTTTACTACTATTTTACTGCTCGCAACTGTATATATCTTATTAAACCTACATTAATTAAATAATAAGGTTATGATACAAATATGATTTTATTATATATTTCCAACCAATTAAGGAATTCATAAAAAATATAAATATAACATACATATGTACGTATGTACACTGGTGGCCACATAATTAGGGTCAAAATAAAGTTGAATAAAGTGCGCGTTTCAGTTCAAGGTTTTTAGCACTAAATTTTCGCCTAGAGACCACTGTAAATATATTCATATAGGAATATTATAACTGTGCACAAAACTGTAGCACGTGTTTGAGTGACAAATTTATACACTTTTACTAAAATTGGGCGGTTTGATGAGTTTATTGTATTTTGATTGTGCTGGTGCTGGGTCATATAATTAAGGACAAAAAATTTTATTTTATTGAATTTTTATTATTTTAACACAAAAACTTGCGGTAAGTTGTGTAAATCATTTTATATTAACTAAATATTCAAATTCAAATAATAAAACTGTTAGATATGAGTCGAAAAAGAGTTTTACTCCAGATTTGAGGAAAATGATTATTTACAAGTATGTGAAGGAAAAAATGTCCATTAGAGCCGTAGCGAAGGAACTTTTGTTCTCAAAATGGTTCACAATGCTTTGATTCATTACGGAAGTGCAGGGAATAAAATTAGAAAAAAACGACCCCGAAAACTACTTCAAAGGACGATCGCGTAATTTGTAGAGTTTGCAAGGCGAATCATTTTTTAACTTCCAGGCAAATTCTTGGCACGATAAAGGATCAACTGACCAACGATGTTTCAACACGAACCATCAGATGTCGTCTTCTTGAAAATGGGCTACGGGGTTGTATCGCAAGAAAAAAACCGCACATATCAAACAAAAACTTGAAGAGTTGTATTAAATTTTCAAAGGAGCATATCGGCAAACCCTTAGATTTTTTGAAACAAATACTGTGGAGCGATGAATCCAAGTTTAATTTATTTGGTTCAGATGGGAAACAATTTGCTCGACGCCCGCCAAACAGGGAATTTCACCCTCGATACACTTTAAAAACGGTTAAGCATGGTGGAGGCAGTATTATGGTTTGGGCTGCATTTTCGTGGTACGGTGTAGGTCCTATTTCAAGGATAACTCAAAGAATGGACCAATATTTATATAAAGATATATTGTCGAGTACAATGAAGCCATTTGCAGAGGAACACATGCCTGAACCATATATTTTTATACAGGATAACGACCTCAAGCACACTGCTAGGAGCGTTAAAACTTGTCTTTCGTCCGAAAACATTACGGTTTTGGATTGGCATGCCCAGAGTCCGGATTTAAATTCAATCGAAAACCTCTGGGCAGACGTCAAAAGAGGCAGAGCATGTCAACTGAGCGATGTCAGCCTTTGGTCGGTAGTCTGCCTAGAAGATGTAAAGATGTGCTTGAATCAAAAGACTATCCGACAAAATACTAATTGAAAAAAATAATGTATAATCTAATTTTAGTTTTTTTAGTACTATTTTTAATATACTAACTGAAGTGTTCTTAATAAGTTGACCAAGTCAAAATAGATATATATGATTAATTTTTTGTCGCACGTTGAATTGAAAACATTTTTTTCGTTAAATTTTCAATAAATCTACATCTTAGAAGATAACAAATATGGTAATTTAAGTTTAAAAAAATATGTCGCTTTTAAATTATAAAATAAACCAATTTTTTAAAAGAAAACGGATTGTATTATGTCACCACCAGTGTATGTAAAGTATATGCAGAGTCAGTTGCGCATTGTAAATATGCGAATCTGTAAGCGTACATTCCTTAACATCGGAAATAGCATAAGTTCTCTGATTTAACACTTGAAATGCTTAATTCTGCTATTTTCATGCCCCTCATGTTAAATGGTGAAACACGCTAATAATTTTCTGTGGTGAAACATACTCATCCAAAACTGTAAATATCCCAAAATTGAAATATCCCTTAATTTTTGACATCGTCAACCTTCTTTATAAATATATGGTCTCTGCCGACATTTGAAACGCTTTAACTGTTCCCAAAGCTTCTCCAGGTAGACAATTAACCAAATGGTTAAATTTTTCAATATCTGGGACATTTGGATCATTATGAACCAATCTTTCAAACAAACTCATAAAGTTTTTGAATTCTGAATTCTGAGCTGTGAGAAGCTACAAAAGATGTTTCGGCAAATGTAGTTTTATTATTTGCTAAAATTGACTTTATTTTAGACTTCGTTTCAACGATGATGTCCTCTAACTCCCCTCGATAAATGTCGTCTTCATCAATTTCTTCAATCTTTGATTGGCACTCTATTAATTTTTCACTATATGAATTTAATATATCGAGACGACATTGTAATTCGATTGGACCTAAAGACATAGTCTTTTCGAGAAGGCCCGTTTTAATGCGCAAAATACTGCTTTTCGCTACCGTTCTTTGACGTCTTAACCATTTTAAGTCCGTCAACTCCTTACTTGTAGACAGGTTTGCGAGAGTTGGCCTTGGCTTGCTCATTTTGCCTTATATTAGTTGACAACAGATATATTACAAATCGACAACGAAAACGAAAATATATATATATATCGATTTCCCAAATATACGAAAGCCAAACCAATAAAGTATAAGAAATGACTAATAGCAATAAAGGTTGGCAACAAATATACTTGGAATCGGTTACGAAAACGAGAAAAGATAATATCGATTCCCAAGTATATGAAAGTCAAATCAAAAAGATGCGCAAAATGAACAATAGCACAAGAAAATTGCGAAAAACCGACCGATAATTGTAAAAGTGGATCGAAAAAATTGCGAAAAATAAAATAATTTAGTTTTGTAATTAAGAAAATTTCACCTTTATTTCAAACTAAAGAGCTACCGCATAATCCCAAAATCCCTTATTCACTTTGACTTCATACGTACATATATGTAGAAGTATGTATTAATATATAGTATATATGTGCATGTACACTAAACAGAATACAATATAATAAATCAATATAATATAAAGTGAAAAGGGAGAGCCAAAAACTGAAAGTGCAGCTGTTTTGTTGTAGTTTACTTTTTTTTTGCACTGCTTTCAGTAATTCGCACTCCTCACCTGGTGCGTCGGCAGCTCATTCCCGCGAAGGCAGCGGAGTTGATGGCAGCAGCGGTTTGATGATAGCTGCGGGTTGATGGCAGCGAAATGATTGTTGAAGCAATGGATTGGTTATAACGGCACTTTTGCTTTCACCGGTTAAACTGCGTATTTAAAAGATTTTCCACCGGCGTTTTTCAAATTGTAAAAAAAAATTTTTTTTAGTTATACAAGAATACTAACGTACATATATGTATATACATACATATGTCTTATACATATATGTCCGCCAGCCCAGCACAATTTCGAAACTTTGTCACTTCGTCTTTTGTTCTTCTATTTTTATTTTTGTGTTTTAGCACTCTTGTATATTTAGCACACTTGTGTATTAGCCCTCTCTACATCGACGATACTTCCATTTTCCTTTTTCTTTTGCTATCATAAGTTTAGGTAAATATATGGGTAAGTACTCGTATCAGCACTCCACTTCACTATACATGCATATGTATATGTATACATGTATATTTATATTTGGTTTTTATATTATGTTTAACTTTTTCTTCCACATACTATATACATGCTCAAGTAACGGTCTCCAGTAACCGTAACGGTGTGACCGTTTTCTTCGAAGAAGTAGGGCCCGACAATGCAGCGTGATGAAACTGCACACCACATTGTGACACGAAGTGGATCCAATTCCGTCTCATGGATTATCTGTGGGTTGGAAGCACTCCAAATGCGAGAATTGTTGCCGTTTAAATCGATATGGGCCTCATCAGACATGAAAAGACAGTTCAACATGTTTCCATCCTCTTCCACCATTTGAAGCATCTTCTGGCAAAATTCCAAGCGCATCGGCAAGTCTGCAGCGTTCAGTTTGTTGGCCATTTGAATTTTATATGGGAATAAGTCCAAATCTTTGTGCATAATTGACTAATGACTGTCTGCCTACACCCATTTGAGCAGATAAGCTTCTTGTCGAAATACGTGGATTGTTTTGTATGGTAGCAGCTACAGCAGCGATTGTTTCCTCCGTTCGAACTGAAGTGTTTCGATGGTAAGGTCTTCTGTTGACTGTCCCATGCTCGGCAAAATTGTTYAYAWGTCTCATTATGGTCCATCTGCTCGGAGGATTGCCGCCAAACGTGCGCCTACACACTCTTTGAACCGAAACTACGGACTCCAATGCGTGATAGCGGTGGACAATCCAAATTCTTGTTTCAGTATCCCAGTTATCCATTTTTTATTTCAATGTAAAAGTCAATCTGCAAAAAAAAAAAAAATTAAACAGATTCATTAAATAGAAAAAAAGTTATTTAATTTTTTTTGGTAGCGTCTTTCATTAGCCATCCTGTATAAGACCCGCCTTTGCTTTCGTAAACATACAGACAAATGTACCAAAGAAATAATATATGTACATATGCATGTGTCATAGAAATTCTACTGGTACAAATATGGAAATGATAACGAAATAATGTGAATATGCATATTTCATGAAGGTCATAAATTTTCTTCTTCACTTTTTAATAGTTGCAATAAATATAATTTATTTAAAATAAAAACTATTTTATAGGAAGTTGAATGGTCTTGACCATAAAATAATTTATTTGGATAAGGATTAATATAAACACATAAATTGCATGGTTTGAATTTGGTTAGCATTTTCATTAATGTTTAAAATGAAAAAAGTTGTTGTAGTGACATAACTACAATAGTTGGATATATGCTACCGCGGAGTTTTTTGTAGACATTATGATGTTCTTCAATATTGTTGTACATTATTTTGTTCTATCCCTAATAGTTTCGGCAGTGCATTAAGACTCATTTTTCTACACCTTCGGTTACATTGTTCAAATTTTACCAAGGATCCCTAATTTTTATCAAAATGAAATGCCTATGTCAAATTGGAAGAATGTAGCATTCAATTGGTGGAAGAATTTTTTAAATCGGCCCAGTACTTTTTGAGCCTATTCATTACAAGCATACAAACATACAAAAATAGGCACAAATCTTTCCTCTTTATAATATTTATGTAGATTAAATAAAAATGAGATAAATGGAAAAAAAATATTTTTTATGTTTATTAGCCATCAATTTGTAATATTAGATGAAAAATTGTGAAAGTCCTTTTTTATAATTTTCTGTTGGACTTTAACTACGAATAACTTTAGTCAACTCATTACTCAGCCAAAAAATTTTTTGTAGATCGGTAAATTTGCTATAAGAATTGATTGATTCTCGCTTACCAATTATTTGTTTGTGTACATTAAAAATCCAAAGAAGAAAAAAAAATTCCTGTGTTATTTAAAAAACAAAAAAATATTTTTGGACCACCTTAATACATACATACAGTTGCGAGCATTGAAATAGTAGTGGCTATTGACAAAAACTGTGCGAACATATTTTGGTAAAATAAATGTTTATGTAAATTAATTAATGATTTTGCATTTTAGCATTTATATATGTATGCATTTCAAAGTGTTTAATTTAGTGTTTTGTATAATTTATTAAATACCCAATCTAATATTTTTCAACAGTGGCATCATTGGCAAATGTTATAAAAAATGCGAGTTTTGACAGCTCTCTCTCGAATCAAAGAGTCTCGTATCATATTATCCATGGCTGGCTAGACAACGACTGAACGATAGAGCGTAAGCGTACGTGTGAAGTTAGTTTGCAAAATTTTGCTAATAGCAGGAACAGTGAAAAACGTGGAATGGTGGGTCGTGTCAGCTGATTCGACCTATCTTATGGGCGCGCAATGTAAGTGCCCAGTGAAAAACGCTACTCCCTTCTCTTATTGAAGTAGGATGATGTGGAAATCTACAGCATTTTGGTTTTTGCCGTGAAAACGTGTCAGCTCATTGCTCTCTCACAACCCAGGGTTGCCAATGTCTATATGCTGTAGTAATTATCAACTTTTATTTTTCAATCAGTTCAATATGTTTGAAATTTTCTTAAACTAACTCAAAATCAGAGTCGAATGCTGTTATTTATAAATATATAAACTACTTTTAATAGTTTGTTTTCAGTTTTGATATTTTATATTATAAAAAATTTTAATTGAAAACATAGATGTGTACAAAATTATATATGCGTATTGAGCAATGGCAGCATTGTGCAAATGAAAACAAACAAAGATGGCTGAATTCTGCGTTTTTGCCACGTTTTTCACTGCTCCCACATTTTGCCGATGAGGAAGGAAAAGGGAGGAAGGCAGTAGCGTTTTTCACTGGTTCTGCTATAAGAAATGCCGACCACTGATTTAAGGTGAAAACGAGTTCGTAGGTAGACATAATCATGTCATGTCCACTGTCATGTCCACAAAACGACATTAAATAAAAACTTATAATGCGCTATAACTAAGCGCTAAATTAAGATAAATAACTGTTATTTATCCCAGGGGTCGTAGTAGCATGGGGCGTGACCTCGCTTTCTAATAGGTTTAACGTATGTACCTCCCCAAACCATTAAAGCTACAACAACCAAATTCCTGGAGCAAATACTATAAAAACTCCTACTAACACTGTTAAAATGGATGAAATCGGATGATAACCCCGCTACTCCCCATATAACGGGGTATTATAATATAAAGAATTCTTATAAGAAGAAATCAATATAACGATATAAATAGGATCGGGTGAAAACATGCCCTGGAACCCACATAACTAAGATCAAGATTTTGGAACATCTTACTGACTTTACTTCATATTGGCGATGGTATGTGAGGCACCTTAATTTTTTTTTTTTTTTTTTATTTTATAAAAGCTTACATAATAATACAATTATTATACAAACTTAAGAAAATACGCAGCACTAGCATCATGGGCTATCGGCCGA
>NW_017535875.1:422882-424481 GCF_001853355.1 Bactrocera latifrons | reverse complement strand
AGCGAAAAGCAACCGGTTACGATGACAGTTCGACGGTGAATGTGGCACCTTAATTAAATCCAGGGAACATTTTATCAGTAGGTGGCAGGTTAATAGGATGTGGTCTTGGCAGAAATATATAAAATCGGATCGATACTGTCCTCAACTCCCATTTTCGTTTTTTCTAACAAATACGTTTTCAATTATATCTGAGCAATGTCCAAATTAATGCAATCAGCCCGTCCCTCTCACTGCCCTCAATAGATCCCATTAAATGATTTAAATTAATCTTTACAATACTTATGAATTTTTGAAGTACTATTTACTCTCATGCTATGTTGTTGTGAAATATGCTCAAGGAATTTGCATTGTCCATTTATATTTCATATGAAAAAATATTTATTTAAACTAATATTATAAAAAATAACGAATTGATTGTTCGTTTGTTTGAATTGAATATGCTAAAAACTACTTGGCGGATTTGAAAAATTATTTCACCGTTGGGAAGTTTCACTGTTTCGGTGAATATATGGAAGGCTATATTATATTTAAAAGAAAATTAGAAATCTTACTAATACGGCAATAATGTAACCAAAGTTGGAAACAATTACCTAAAAAATACATAGCATACTGCTGTTTAGTTTTATTCTTGCATTATACAAGATAACATATATATTCTATTAATAATATCAGTTTATGTTTTTTTTTGTTTTTTAGTTTTCTAGTTCATAGTATCATTTTAAGGATCAGTGGAAGATTACTGCTGATAATAGAACGATCCAATAAATTTTGATACCTTTCTTCCATTGCGTTTACATCCTATTGAAACAGCTCTCTCTGTGTCTCACCGTAATTATCTACATTATTAGAAAATACATCCAAATTATTGCAAATATAATCTAACTTCATACTCATATTTTATCTTACAATCTTACGGAGGTTGCCTCTTATATTTCGGATTTAGCCACACTGGTGTTACCATTTGGAAACTCACAATTTTTTCACAAAGTTTGATGCGTTTTAAGGTATGCCATTTACAGTGACTTAAAATATCCTTATCGACCAAAAAATAGAATTAAATCTCGAACATTTTCGCGGCATTATTTTATATAACTTCAGGCACAATTTCGGATTTCTTTGGCGCCGCAGCCGATGAGTTTATGAGATATTCGACCTTAAAGTTAAAAAATTCCCAAAATGCAAACATTTTAACGTTGTTGCAGAAATAAAGAACGACAGCTTCGTATTTTCTAGGYAGGTTACAAAGGTAGAACTTAAGCATCGAGAAACTGATTTCAGCGAAATTATTAGCAGTATCGACGACATAAATSTAAAAGCTGACTTGCAAGTATTGTTAGCTGATAACACAGACGTTTTTGCGGAAAATCTTACTGATATTGGCTTGACTAACGCGACGKAAATGAAAATTGAATTGACAACGAATGTACCAATAGCTCAAAAACCGTACAGGGTGCCGGAGCCGAAGAAGTATTTAGTTACCGAAATGATTAGAGAACTTCTGGCATGCGATATTATTGCCACATCTAAATCCGAATACGCAAGTCCAATTATTTTAGTAAAAAAGAAAACTGGCGGTGAACGCCTTTGCGTCGACTATAG
>NW_017535875.1:403247-420852 GCF_001853355.1 Bactrocera latifrons | reverse complement strand
GAAAATGAGCCTGTTAGTACTGGTGGTTCTCGAAAATTGGAGCCACTATACAAAGGTCCGTTCATGGTAACCAAGGTGATTGGGCATGACAGGTATCTCGTTGAAGATATACCAGGGTCAAAACGCAAACAACGACATTATACATCAATCTATGCATCTGACAAGTTGAAGCCATGGTGTAATTTGCCGAATTTCGATGGGTTTGATAATGATGACGGAGTCGAGGTCGACTCCGGTAATCAGGATTGGCCGACTGTAAGGTCAATCGCATAATTGCATCCCTGTAACATAAAAGAACAAGCGCATTAACACTCGAGAAAGATAGTCGGAGTAGTCGTTGACGCGTCAACATCGTTCATGATAATTATTGAGATGTTTGTCATTATTATTTTATTAGATAATTTTGAATACGAACATTTTTAATATAACTGAACTATTTACTTATAATAATATTGTACAACATACAATTTTAAAACAATAAAACAGAATCCTGACAGTTCTAAAGATCTAGCATCTTTTAAATGAAACCTTCGAAAATAATGATTTACTAATGGCCAATTGTATGTTGGCATATCGAGGGTCGGAGCCCCTGAAAATCAATATTATTGCTGCCTGATAGCTTTTTCGCGCAAGAGTTATTTGGTCGCACACTAAATAATTTCGTTTGGTGACAATAGCCGATATTATTAATTTTAGAATTAGAAGGGTACAGATGTGGTTCGTGCAAATTATGTGATGTGTAAACTATTATTCCAGTTTTTTTATCGAAAGCCAATGCCTAAAATTCACATTTCACAAAATTTCGCTTCTTCAATTCCAAGATTGGAGACCTCTTGAAGATGAGGATGTGGATACAACAAAGTGTTGGGCTCTGCAAATCGTCGAATAACAATTCGAGAGATTGCTGAATGATTAAATTTGTCTTACACAACAAAATAATTGTGTTTAAATTGCACCAAAAACGAAATTACTTAGTAAACAACCCAACAATTGATCAATTAGCCGATACTCGAGTAAAGCACTAATTCAGATTGATTTACCATACAAAGTACAAATCTTATTTTACTACAATAATTCTATCAATATTCAATAAATAGAAAAACTCTGCAGGTTGCTGTCCACGTTGTAAATTTTGGCTACGATTATTGATAAAATAGATGTAGAATTTTAAGCATTAGAAAACTACAAAATGGAGGACACAAGCAAGTATGAACGGCCCTATTCCGGTTATCGTTTTAAAATAAGAATGGATATTTAGCATTCCTATTGGGGTTATTGACTTAAATTAATTGAATTGAAATTGTCAAGTTCACGAAAAAAGGCGTTTACGCAAAAACTGTTTAAAAAGATGAAAATAGCTGTTTTATTGTAAAACCAAGGGAACAACATAAAAAAATAATGGTAATATAGTTCTTAAAAATAAAAATAAATCATTCTAAAAGTGTTTAGTTTGTTTAAAATAATTGTGTAAAAGTGTTGTTGTCCATAGGCAACATCCTGTAAATAACGAACCAGGACACTAAGGACTTTGAAATTTTTATCACTTCATACTTGAATTAAGACTAACATACATATATCTGTCCCAAAAAATGTTTTAGCTCCACCCATTTTAATTCGGGCATGAGAGGGTAATATATAAAAAATAATACTCTCTGACCGCAATATTCGGCATAAAACTTGTTAGAATAACAAAAATCATTACAAGTAACATATGGGAGTTGGAAGTAGTACCGACCCCACAGACAAATAAAATGTTTTCCGGGTTTCATCAAGGTACCTAACATATAATTGTCAATCATATGGAGTAAATTCAGCCAGAAGTTCGAAAATCTTTATATTAGGTGTATGGGGGCTATGACACGATTCAACCCATTTTTGACATACAGAAAAGGACTCCATTTGAACTTCAATATGTATCTAACGTATTGACCGATAATTTCGGTAAAGAGTGAACTATAGGTACCGAGGTCTACGTAATCGGTTGATAGGGGCTTGAGCAGTTTTTCTTAAATTTTGTAATTTTTTTGGCATACTTCAAAGACACTATTCATGCCAACTTTTATTTCGTTAGATTAATAATTTCTTCAATTTTTACAATGCCGATAGGAGTGCTTATGAGATTTCTTCTGAGAGAATTTGGTTATTTTAGCTAGATTGATTTAGGAGACATATACACTCGTGCCACACAGACCTTATCATTCAAAATTTTCAAGTATGATGCATATTTGAGTACATTTTATAGCGGTACTTTTTGCGGTATAGAAATTTTTTATTTACAAATAAGTTAATGACATGTTTTAAATCAAAACAATTAAAAATTAAAAACAAAAAACATTCAGCTTTAAATTAATCAATTGAAAGATAGTGAGCTTTACAAAATGAGCTCGAAATGTAAAAGACTGACATGCGATGAAAAAAAAAATTTTTTTAATTCAATTTCATTTACACTATATTTTAAATTAATATTTTATTATATTATTTTTAATTGAAACAGTTTAGTAGGTATGTCACTTTAAAAGCAATAAAATCGGCCGCTTTTGTATAAGAACAGAAAATCTAATTTGTGTTTTACTCATTAACCCTTTCGCGGACACGTCGGCATAATCCGACAACGAATGGCTTAAATTGGACACGTCGGTATATGCCGACATAGAAAAAAAATCGTATATAAACACGTCGGACATAGGCGACGTCTACTACATTGGTTTTATATGTATTAGCTTATTGTGTGCCACTTCAGAAGCAATCAGATTTAAGTTAGTGTCCCAATTCGATTTGTTTTGTTTTTTTTTTTTTGGTTAACTATAACGGAAATTTTCGTGAGTGGGACAAAAAGATCACGTCGGTTATCGCCGACGTACTTATTTGTATTTTTGCACAGTTGCAAAAAAAGTGTCATTGCGTGAGGACGTAATATTTTTCTTAAGTTTTATTTTTTACTTTCTTTTTCCCTGTGTTATTTTTGATTTGACACTGAAAAAACTAACTCATAGAAATGGATCACGAAAAACTACAAGAACATTTACAAAAAATGCTTGATGAGTGCTGTATCGACGATTCGTCAGAAGAGGACCCGTATCATACTGACCTCGATGGCGATTCGGACTACGTCATGGAAAATTCATCATCAAGTGACGACGACGTTGATAGTGATGAGGAAAGTGCATGCATTGGCAGCGATGGTGAAGAAAATGACTCCGGATCGGACGATGTAGAAGCAGATGAAAATATTGATTCCGAAACGGACGATGTAGAAGCGGATGAAAATGACAAGGATTGACATGACACGGTTAGCGATATACAAATTTTAATTTCGATTCTACTTCGTCTGATATAAAAATCGAAATAAGTGGCACATCGTCTCCAATTGATGTCTTCAATAAAGTATTTAATAACAACATCATGGAGCTACTTATTAGCTGTACAAATGAATACGGACTTAAATTAAGTAACCAGCAGAGGGTAGCAGATTCAAAAGGATGATGAAATTTTCACCCGTTGATCGTCCTGAAATGTTAAAATTTTAAGGTATGTGTCTACTTCAAGGGCAAATTAAAGTACCAAAGATTCGTCAGTTATTTTCGAAATCTGCACTATACTATCACCCAGCATTCTCTGCGACAATGTCCGGCAGAAGGTTCGAGCAAATCTTGAGATGTCTTACTGCTAATCAAGTGCGAGGCGATATTTAATTTCGTAGAATTGTTAAATCAGAGTTTTCAAGCTGCTTTCTGGCCGTCTAAGCAAGTTGTGCTAGATGAATCTTTGTTACTCCATAAAGGTAGACTCGTTTTTCGTCAATACATTAAATCGAAAAGAGCACGATTTGGAAAAAAGTTCTTTCAACTATGCGACTCCTCCAGCTATGTTTTAAATATTGAAACTTATAAAGGTAAACAACCAGATCCAACGAAAGGTTAAAAAATCGACGCAATTGTTAATCGACTTGTTACTCCATACTTTGGGAAGGGTCATCACCTATTTTTGGACAACTATTATAACAGTATAAATTTATCTCATGATTTATTGCTGCTCAAAACTCACACTACTGGAACGTTTAGAAGGTAATCCAGTTGAAGTGACAAAAAAGAAATTAGAAACAGGTCAGTATATTTGGAAAAGACAAGGAAAGGTGTATGTATCAAAATGGTACGACAAAAGAGATTTCCTATGTATCACCACCGGCTACAGTCCACAGATGGTTATAACAAAGAACCGATTTGGGGTAGAAAAGTCAAAACCACAGGAAATTGTGAGATATAATGAATTTATGAGTGGCGTTGATCGCAATGAATACTTATTATTCAAGTCCTCGTAAGACGATTCGGTGGTATAACAAGTAAGGAAGGGCTAAGTTCGGGTGTCACCGAACATTTTATACTCTCGCATGATAAAGTGATAATCGAGATTTCAGGCGTGGTTGTGAACCGATTTCACCCATATTTGGTGCATGTCATCACGGTGTCAAGAAAATATTATATACCGAATTTCATTGAAATCGGTTGAGTACTTCCTGAGATATGGTTTTTGGTCCATAAGTTTCGAGATATGTACAAAAAAGTTAGTAGGGGCCGGGGTCACGCCAACTTTTCCAAAAAAATTACGTCCAAATATGCCCCTCCCTAGTGCGATCCTTTGTGCCAAATTTCATTTTAATATCTTTATTTACGGCTTAGTTATGACATTTTATAAGTTTTCGGTTTCCGCCATTTTGTGGGCGTGGAAGTGGGCCGATTTTGCCTATCTTCGAACTTTACCTTCTTATGGAGCCAAGAAATACGTGTACCAAGTTTCATCATGATATCTCAATTTTTACTCAAGTTACAGCTTGCACGGACGGACGGACAGACGGACGGACGGACAGACAGACATCCGGTTTTCAGCTCTACTCGTCACCCTGATCACTTTGGTATATATAACCCTATATCTGACTCTTTTAGTTTTAGGACTTACAAACAACCGTTATGTGAACAAAACTATAATACTCTCTTTAGCAACTTTGTTGTGAGAATATAAAAAGGTTATATTCCGAATGCTAGATTTGGCAGTACACAATTCATTTTTGTTGTACAAAAAAGATTTCCGGCAAAATCAAAAATGGAATTTTTAACTTTTAGAGAAGAATTGATATATGCTATGATCGATTTGCCGAAATCAAAATTTCATCCAGAAAAACCTAGTCGCATACGTAGATTGATTGTTCCAATTCGAATTGATAATTTTTTGGAAAACATACCACGTAAAGGTACAAAAAAATAATATATAAACAGTGTTCGATGTGCTGGCTGTGAAGTTAACCCTAGACTATGTGTTTGCAAACCAACAACAATCGTCAAATCTAGAATAACTTTTTTAGGTTCCCTTTTTTTTATTCTTATATATATTAGTTTTTAGTTTAAAAGTATTTGGTGATATATAACCTACTTATTTTATAAACATAAATTTTATATATGTACACAAAAACCAAATGAATGGACTGTGAATCGATTTTTTATATTTTTTTTAAAGAAATGAACATTTATTCTATGAAACTAAATATTCTTTTATATTATTTGTTGTATTTTAGCCTAATTACACAAAAAGAAAAATACACTTTCATTGTCAGATAATGACGACGTGTCCCGACGTGTCAAAATCCCTAACTAGGACACGTCAGTGCATGTCGACATACTATAATTTTTTTTGTTTTGAGTAAAAATTAAATA
The DNA here is from genome assembly GCF_001853355.1 of Bactrocera latifrons. Taxonomy (NCBI): domain Eukaryota; kingdom Metazoa; phylum Arthropoda; class Insecta; order Diptera; family Tephritidae; genus Bactrocera; species Bactrocera latifrons. The sequence goes on along the minus strand of NW_017535875.1, from coordinate 415,147 downwards.
TTCAATAAACCACAAACCCAAAACTGAAATCGGAATTCAATTATCGGTTTCATAAGCCAAATAAATGCATGTGTCATTCTGATAACATTTACTAAATTTCGTGTGTCCGCGAAAGGGTTAAACGTAATAAAAAACTATAATTATAGTTAGATAATATAATTTAGTTTACTTATGCTTACAAAAAACATTAAAAAAAAAAACAAAATGAAAGAAAATCCCGAACGAACGAAAAAGTTCGAAAAAAATTTAGAAAAGTATGGTGGTAGGTTTGCGTTTCCACGCCCACTTGATCAAACTTTTTGGCTTAGGCGCCACCTGCTACTGCAATCCCTTGCTTGACGCATTACAGTCTATATTTACTATAGATTAATTTAGTGCTTAGTTATTACACTTTGAAGGTTTATAGAGTGGTCCGATTACGCCCGTGTTCATTAAGATATCTCAATATTTACTCAAGTATATGGGTGGACAGACCGATAATAGTATTTCTTCTCGTCTCATAAATTTGCAAAAAAAAATACTTTAAATACAAAATGCTTGATTCGAATATGCCTCAGCGACTACATTTTATAACTTAAAAATTTTGGCGTGTAATTTTTAAGGGTATAAACCATGTATAATTCTCGAAAATTGTACAAAAAAGATGCGGCGACTAACAGAAGATTTCAAGACCAGAGCATACTCTTGTGGAATCCCCAGAGATGTTCTAGTGACTGCCCATAGCATACTAAAATTATGGCGAAAATGTTCCCGCCTGCTGAATGGTAGTGAAAGCATAACGTCAGGAGAAGGTGAACCCGATTCTATACGTTCCCGGTTCATACGTTCCATTGCGCGACCGGGAAGAAGTTCGAATGGCAACTACCCGTCTGAAGACGCCGAAGCGGCGGGGGCAATCATCAGCTTCTTTGTACAATATGGTCATGCGAAAGCATGCACAGCGATTGGAATTTAAGTGTGCTCTGCCCATTCCACAAAAAGATAGACCCCACAATCTGTGCCAACTACCGTCGGATAAGTCTCCTAAACATCACGTATGAGGTTCTATTAAGCGTATCGTGTAAAAGATTAAAGCCCACCGTCGACAAACTGATTAAACCTTATCAGTGTGGCTTTATGCCTAGAAAATCAACAATTGACCAGGGGTTCACCATTCGCCAAATCTTGGAAAAGACCCATGAAAAGAGTATCGATACACAGCACTTCTTCGTAAATTTTAAAGCTGCTTTTGACAGTGCGAAAAGGAAATGCTTTTATGCCGAGATGTCTGAATTTGGTATCCCCACAAAACTAACATACATAGCTGTGTAAACTGACGTTGAGCAATACTAAGAGCTTTGTCAAGATTGGGACCTCTTTGAGCCATTTGATAACAAACAAAGTTTCAGACAAGGCGACTCACTTTTATGCGACGACACATGACGACTGGCGCAGTTTGTAACTCGGCGATAACCACGTAAGCGAGGTCTACTTAGTAAAGAAGAAGAAGTAGCTTGGCTTACGAAGAACGCGCGTTCACATACCATAAATTTTTACTACAGCTATACCGCCACGCGACTATTTTTTTATTAAAACTTCGAGATTATAGTTTCGTATCCCCGATCGATATATTCGGAACATCGAACTATGAAAAAGGGTTATCTAATTCATTCCAGATATTCTACAATGTCGGTAAAAGTCTTAAAAAAGACCTGGTAGAGGTTGGTCTTAAGGGGTTATATAAAGTTGGAATTTTCAAAAAATGTATTTCTTATATTACTTTTTTAATTTACATATATTTAAGAATACACAGAAAATTGTACATCATTCTGGTGAATATTTTCGAAGTTACACGCAAATTTGAAAAGGCGTTTCAAGGCTTGTACAAGGTCAAACGTTAAGAGGTTGCGTGGGGTTCGGGTTTCAAACAATTTATGAACTCCCATATCTCTAGAATATTACGGAGTAGCCGTCTTTAAATGCGTTTTTTCGAAACTGTGTTTTTAAAGTCGGTTGGCGAGATTTCTCATGAACTACTCAACTGATCTTCATTAAATTTTACACAGGTCTCTGAGACAGAATTCTAAATCTCGGACAGCTATTGAAAAAAAACAGCGAAACTTTAACTGAAATTTTAATTTTTTTGTAAAAATGTCTGCCTTAAATCCAATATTCGGTATTTTTCCTTCGTGAAAGTTTTAAATTAAGGTTTTAACCGAAACACTTTTTTCACTTTAAATAACTTAAAAATAAAAACTTCTAATAGAATATTTAATTTTTTAAATGAGAAAAAAATTGTTAAAGAGGCTGGTATTTACCCGAGGAACCCCAAAATGGTGTTTTCAAAGTCAGCGACCAACATTACTCAAAAACGGCTAAACCGATTGGTCTCAAATTTTAGCTGGAGCTTTTCAAATATTTTTTATATTTGAGGCCGATTTTTTGTTTCAGAAATTGCTTTCGATTTGCTTTACTAGATTTAAATTACTTTAACGAAATTTGTTTGGTTTTCTAATTTTAGAGGATCTAGTTTTTATATAGAGTGGTCACCGCAACCGCACCATATATATAACCCCAAGCTGGTGGTCGTGGTATTCTGTCACCTTAGCATTGGGGGTGACATCCTGCTGAAATTAATGTTGGGTTAATGCCAAAGCTGCCTCTGTCCCGTTAAAAGCCTAGCAGGATTCGAAGTACGTTCCTCACCCGTTATTATTAAGTTAGAGTGGTAGGTGTAAGTTGAGATGACTCCTTCTTTGCGCCCTCACCTTCTCCTTATAAAAGAGTTACTTTGGAACCATATAGAGGGTTCGTAATAGAACTGAGTCGATTTAAAAAAATTTTGGCATTGAAGTTGATTGAAGCATGCTGCTTGGATCCCCTCTGTCATCTGAAAATGCGTTGGGATGCCGGCTTTGGTTAGGTGGCAGAGCTGTTCATAAGAAAGAGCCGGGGCGTCTTGTCGGACCCGATTGACACTTCGTGCCCCGTCACAATGTCATGAACCGAGGCAATTCCAAGGCTGAATGGCTTATAGTCGCTAGGAGCATTTAGTTAGGGGAATCGGTAGGAACATGCCGAGAGAAACCATCGGTAGAGCGAAAGTTCATAGCGGAGTCGCCAGCATTAGCAGAGAGACCTCTGATATGTTCAAAGGGAACACAGCAGCAAACATTAAGAGCCTTGTGAGATAGCATATGATCGCAGCTAGAAAGGTAATCCGACGAAGGGAGTGGTTGAAGTTTGGAAAGGGGCAATGCGAGGCAAGGAGACTAGGGTCGATAGCGATGATGGTGCGGAACTTGTACTGCTGGAGAAGAGTTTAGAGGATGAGGATTCTTTAAATTAATCTCCAACACACAAATGAGGCCGATCTATTGCTTCTTCTAGGAAGGAACGAAGTGGACATCGTCCCTACCCAAGAGTCAAGCATAAGCAGCAATAGCATATCTGTATTAATGACAAAGAAACAAAAGCTCCTGCAACCAATGCAGATAGAATCAGCGCCTATTTGTTGGTCAGAAACGACCTTAACGTCTTTCTTTTACCAAACATCAGCAAATAAGGAAATCATCTCTTTCAGAAATGCCAATTGAAACCTGAATTGTAGAAAGGTTCAATAAAATCTTCTAGCTGCGCAGTGTGATCCTATCTGCAGGTGTGATTGATGAGCTCGTTGGGATTTTTAGCTCTATGCGTCGGACTACTATTGAAAGTTTCTGTGGAAACTCTTTCGGTAGACATCGGAGTTAACAGAGATCAGATCTTCAATCAGAAGAAGCTTCTACAAACCTCTAATGTCGATTGACGAAAAGATATACGGTCGAACAACGAGTAGAATTATTAAAATTTACTGCGGAATTTCGGTATCAGTGGCCTCAATTTTAAAAAAGGGGTTTTCAATAAAAGCGCTAGAAAAGATTTATTTAAATAAAACAAAAACAGGTTTGTAATATCAATGAAATTGGTTATCCCATTTGGATGCACGTCACCTTACATGGGAGCTGAATTCATTCAAACCCTTCAAGTCACAGGGTTCTAATGGCATCATACCCGCGTTATGGATAATATGATACGAGACTTTCGCATTGGCCCTCTTTTTCTCTCAAACGCGTTCCCTGATTATTTGACAGCGATGGAGATCAGGGAATTTTTGACAGTTGATTTCATGAAAGACGTAATTCCAGAAGTAAACCGTTATAATTACCTGACGAAATTAGTGTGAAATGAAATTTCATTGAACTGTGTGAACATATTTTGGTAAAATAAATGTGTTCGTGCCTATCTGGCATCATCTTTTTAAACATATGTGCACTTATGTGCTTGCTGTCAAACCAGCTTCCGTTTTATCTATCTCTTCAATAAAGGAGTTCGACCGCATAACATGCCTTTTAGTTCAATCCGCATAAATATAATTCATCTTCGGCGAACGTTATTAAACATCAACATATTCATATCAACATCGCATATTAATGATATTCCGCAAATTCGCTATTATTTTCAATATTTTTCYGCATTTTTAATATTAATCATGTCATCGGCTAAAATTCGCGACTCCGCGCTAAATGCTATCAAACGCTTTTTGCAATCTAGCAAAGTCGATGCTCTGTCGATAGACACTGAGGTAATAACTACTTACCTCCAATTGTTAGAAGAGCAATGGATTAGGTTTTGCGTAGCACAACAAGAGGTGGAACTCACATGTGGTGACGAGAACATTTTTATGGAGGAGCAGGCACGCATACAAGGTGAGCAGTGGTACAGCACCGCCTGTGCGTAACTCAAAGGCAGCAGACATCGCAAACTACCGTTCATGATTCAACAACTCCTGTACCATTTCCAAAGCTACAGTTGCCGTCATTTAGTGGCGATCCCACTCAATGGCTTCCTTTTCATGATGCTTTTTGCTCACTCATTCATACGAATGTCAATTTGTCGGACGGACAAAAATTACACTATTTACCAAAATGTTTGAATGGGGAAGCATTCGATTTGGTGAGTAGCTTAGCAGTTTGTGATAGCAATTACACTGAAGCTTGGGACTTATTGACCGCGAGGTACAAGATCATGCGTATCTTGGTGGACAGCCACATCAAAGCACTCATGGCAATTTAGAGTACAGCCAAGGATACTGCTAAGGGAATAAAGCAAGTGCTAAATTAAAGTAAACTCGACTCCAAGGGTAAACTAACTGCTATTAAGAAGTTAAGTATGTGTATAAATTGTCTCAGCAAAGGGCATATCCTCGCTAACTGTTATAGCACATCGTCGTGTCGCAAATGTCAACGACGTCATCATACCTTACTTCACGAAAACTTTATCAATCAACCGGGAAGGCTCAATTCTCYTTCCAATGAACAACGTTTAAATGTAACCTCACACTACGCTCACGCTGATCGCGTCATTCTACTAGCAACTGCTGAAATTATGGTAAAAGATTATACCGGTCGTTGGCAACCCGCTCGCGCACTTCTTGACATGCCTCATTCGTCACCGAGGCGTGTGTCCAATGACTTCGCCTTCCCAGAACGCTGTCATCCGTTCACGTCACTGGGATTGGGTCTCTGTAAGGAGGCCGTGCAAAGGGAGAAGTTACATTCTCCATATCAACGCGAACGCTTGATAGTAAATTTCAAGTAAGTACGCTCATCTTACCGAAAATTACTAACGATCTCCCAACCTCCGCTTTACCGACAATTTCTTGGCCGCATCTTACGGATTTACGACTATCCGACCGCTATTATTCCCAGCCGGGACCAATAGACGTTTTAATTGGAATGGATGAAATGGACAAATTTCTAACAACACGGACTCCGTAAGGGTGAATGGTGTACACCAATGGCACAAAATACTGTATTCGGATGGGTACTGTTTGGCAATGCTGCCAATTTACAAAACCCACCGGTGAACATTTCGACTTTACATTCCGACCTTCATTTAACTCAGTCCTTCCACAAGTTGAATCTATGTGTGAGAAACTATACGACGATACGACCGAACGTGCCTCGGATGGTCGCTACATCGTACTTTTACCTTTGAAGAAAAATGTACGTTCACCTAAAATTAAGTGAATCACGAGAAGCAGCTATGCGATCATTACTCCGCATGGAAAGAAGATTTGCAGCTAACGAACAACTTCGCAAAGAGTATACTATGTTTATGGATGAACTCACCTCTATGGGGCACATGGAACCAGCTGAGACGACAACAGATAAACTTTACTATATGCCACATCATGCGGTGGTAAAGACCACAAGTCAAACAACGAAACTTCGAGTCTCTACATCGCCCCGCACTTAACGCGTCAAACGCAAGCAAGGAAGTCATTGAAGTTATAAGGTCAGACTTCTATATGGATGACTTACTATCTGGTGCTGATGCATTTGATAAGCTCGTTTTACTTCAAAAAAACGTCTCCCACGCGCTCTCTGAAAGTGGGTTCGAACTACGGAAATGGGGAACTAATTCTCGCTTATTTATTACGCTTCATCAATAACACAAGGGCTAACGCCGTTGTACGACAATTCGGCAGCTTGTCTTGAGCTGAAATTCAAAACGCTGAAATAGCATTGGTAAAGTATACTCAATTTATTGTTTTTAAAAAGGAAATTTCTAATTGCAGAGAAAATAAGCCAATACATATAAGAAGCAGTCTAGCAAGACTACAACCTTTTCTAGACGCAAATGGTATCCTACGCACCGCTTTCGGATTATGTTAAAAATCCTATAATAGTGCCGAAAAAATCACCGCTGGCTAAAATAGTCGCAGCAGAAGTACATCTTTTAACATTACATGGTGGACCTCAATAATGCAAGCCGCGCTGCTCCGAAGATTTAGGGTGCCAGGCATTCGTAACCTTGTCCGTGGTACATATCGAAAATGCATTCGCTGTAGACGACTGAGTTGTCAACCACTACAACAAATCATGGCTGATCTGCCTCCAAGTCGCRTCAGTTCAACCAGATGTTTCTTACATAGTGCAGTAGATTACGCTGGCCCTTACGCCGTGAAATTTACGCATGGAAGAGGTGCAAAATCTATAAAGGCATACATATGCTCATTTATTTGCATGAGTACTGGTGCAATGCATCTCGAACTTGCTGGACACCTTTCGTCGATTGCTTTCATAGCTGCTTTCAAACGTTTTACTAACCGGAGAGAATACTGTCAGCACATTTACTCTGACAACGGCACTAACTTCGTAGGTGCTGAAAAGGAATTACGATTAACCTATGAACGCTGCATTCGCGATGAAAGAGTGCCGTCATATTTCGCAAACGCCCAAATATTTTGGCGTTTCAATCTTCCAAACGCCCCTCACATGGGTGGCTTCTGGGAGGCGGGTATAAAACGTATCAAATATCATCTTAAGCGGGTCTTAGATACTTCGCTTCTAACTTACGAAGAATTTGCAACAGTACTGACTGAAGTAGAATCCTGTGTAAACTCGCGTCCTATTTGCTTCATTCCTACAAATGTAAATGACTTTGAAGTCCTTACTCCTGGACACTTCATGGTTGGCGAACCGCTAAARGGACTTCCCGACCCTGACGTTGAGGTCTTCAAGGGAACTATATTTCAACGTTGGCAAATCATTGTGTCAATTAGACAACACTTCTGGAATCGATGGCGAGACGAATGTCTTATAAGTCTTCAACATCTTTGGAAATGGATACGTTCAACGCCGAATTTGCAGAAAGATGATATCGTTATCATACATGAAGGCAACGCCCCCCCAATTCAACGGAAGCTTGGTCGTGTTATTGGCACTTCCCCAGGGAGTGATGGTCAAGTGCGGGTTGTAAATTTGAAGACATCCGAAGGAGAGCTGTTAAGGCCCGTGATCAAACTGTCGCTACTACCAACAAAGGGGGACATATTTTCTGTATGATATTCTTAGAATTTAATTAAAATTCTAGTTTTTTTTTTTAACTGTTGTTCGAGGCGGCCGGTATGTTCGCGCCTATGTGGCATCATCTTTTTAAACATATGTTTGAAGCTTCATGGGCATTATGTGCTTGCTGTCAAACCAGCTTCCGTTTTATCTCTCTCTTCAATAAAGGAATTCGACCGCATAACACGCCTTTTAGTTCAATCCGCATAAATATAATTCATCTTCCGCGAACGTTATTAAACATCAACAAAATGTTTATGTAAATTAATTAATGATTTTGCATTTTAGCATTTATATATTATATGTATGCATTTTCAAAGTGTTTAATTTAGTGTTTTGTATAATTTGTTAAATACCCAATTAAATATATTTCAGCAGTGGCATCATTGGCAAATGTTATACAAAATGCGAGTTTTGACAGCTCTCTCTCGAATCAAAGAGTCTCGTATTACCATGGTAATGGAATACGGTGGAATTGTTAAAGCTTTTAATATTACATTTCATATATGTATTAGTAGCAAAGCTGCAGCTGTCCATTGTTGTCAATAGAATTATAAACGTTTAAATTAAGCGATAGTGACAATTGCCAGCACTATTTTGACAAATGCTACCTGTTGGTTGTTGTCGTCTCTGAGTTTGAAGTAATAAAGTAACAGGGTGTAAAATTCAAAGCTGTTATATTTTCTTATCATAAAATCAAATTTTGTATATGTATTTGGTGCAATTATACTCCCAACTAAACTTTTCAAACGTAAATTTCGCCTTTGGTTATATTATAATTAGGAAAATTTTGGTATAATGTTTAGTTTAAGTACGTGCAAGCAATGTATTATATATAATATGAATAATATTGGTCACCTGTTTGGGTTTCGATCCTCTATTGTTCCGCATGCTGACTACAAATCAGTTAATGTTGAATTATACGAAGTTTTACTAAGGCGTGTGTTTAAAATGTAAAAATTGCAATATACCATAATATTTACTAGTGCTAAAATATGTAAATTATTTGTTGATAAAAAATTATTGTTTTTACGTTAAGACTGTCCTGAAAAGATGCATCGTAGTAAATATTGACATAGTTCCAGATCGCTTATTGGAATTAGAAGTGACGTGTAAACCAATAAGCATCAGTGGCTCTAAACAGGGCATTAAATAATTGATTTTAAGACATTGTTTATCAGGTGCGTAGCCATATTGCATATATACCACACTACTTAGGAATTGAGAAAGAGTGCCAATTTAACTGATTTGTTTAGTCAACGGGTGAAATACAATATTAGATATTTTAAATTTTTCTATTGAAGTTGGCATTCTTATTCTTGACCAATTAGATCCCTATGTTTTAGTTTCTTCCCAAATTAGTATATCAAAATTAACTTCATACTATTTATTTAGTTGTAATACTCCTAAATCATAAATCTTTATATGAATTCTTGAGGAAGAGTAAATACTTAGAGAGGAAATTAAGAAAAGTTATATATGAATGTAACAATGTAACAACAATAGTTAATAACAATTATATGCGAATAATTAGAAACTACAAGTAAATAGTCGAAAAAATCTGTAATAAAAGTCTGAGATTAACACACTTTATTAGGGAATAAAAAGGAATGAAATAGGTTATAAATGCGATAAACTTGGAATAGTTGATTTTAGAAACTTCCCTTCAGGGGATTATTTCATAAGCAAAATCAATCGTTATACACAGGAATTAGAAATAATCACTTCGTGCGTCTGGACAATTAACTATGCTGATGGAACTCAATTGCTCTCCTCGTCGCATTTGGGCGACTGCTTCGTTCTGACGGAATTGTTGACAGTGCAGCTCTGAAAGTTTCCTGACATTAAATCTTAACTTGGCCACTGTTAATGCCGGTTCATCTCGATTCAACCCGACCGTTTTAGTTTGACGTTCTCGTCGCTCTTTTTTCTTTACTAAAAAGCTACAAAATGAATTAATTTTGCAACTGTTCAGATAAAGCTGCCTCTTCAATTTCCACCACGTATATGTTATGAGTTGGTTTCATTGGTCTTCCAACGAGGAGATTAAGGGCAGCAGTACAGGACATGGGTTTTGTATGTCAGTGTGTATTCTGGATAAGTAGGAGATATTCCGAACGAAATTACGTTCTCACTCTTGTTTCATGCGGTGGAATTTAGGAAAGTTTCTACAAAACAAAAAAAAAAAAAAAAGGCCAAGTAGAAACTGCTTGGAGAGAAGTATATTGCGCTTGTTAGAGACATTCGGTTATAGTCCATAGTGCGGTGCCTGCATGCAGGCTACCATATTGTGTGGTAGTTAATGATGGGCGACTTTGTTGCGTCTCTGTACGTTTATAATAATTTCGGATGTGAGCGGGGTGTAGACTGTCGAATGTCACACTTAAAATTTTAAGGTTTTTTATAGTAGTCGAGTTTTCAAAATAGGATTTATCTTTGCAGCTCTTAGAATTGATCGTATTTGTATGTTATAAAACCGTTTTGGTCTTCCCCATGTTGTTGTTGTAACAACACAAAACATGCCTGAAATAATTTCAAGATATAGTGCCGAGATGGCAGCCCTTGGGTATGTACTGATAGAGGAGGTCCACCAGATCAAGAAAATATATATATACTTATGGTTTTTGCGATTTTTGCATCAAAAATCAACTATTTAAAATGCGTGTTTATCCGATTTATAATACATTTAACACTTATATTTTATACTTTTATATCCACTAACCCTTCACTAATTCGWTYCTAATCATTTATTTTATATTAAATAGTGCAAAAATAACTTTAATTCCATATCAAACTTTAGTTAAAATCCATTTATTCATAAAATAAGAAAGTGGTTGTAAACACTGTCTCTTATACACATCTAGATGTGTATAAGAACCCTTCACTAATTCGATCCTAATCATTTATTTTATATTAAATAGTGCAACAACTTTAATTCTATATCAAAGTAAGCAAGCAAAAAATTAGTGTTACCATTTTTTGTAATGGAACAAAAATAAGAAAAAAAGAAAGATTATGACGTCATAACTAAATTCAATATCTGTCTCTTATACACATCTAGATGTGTATAAGAGACAGCACTAACACTACACTAATTCGTTTCTAATCATTTATTTTATATTAAATAGTGCAAAAATAACTTTAATTCCATATCAAACTTTAGTTAAAATCCATTTATTCATAAAATAAGAATGGTTGTAAACAAGCAAAAAATTAGTGTTACCATTTTTTGTAATGGAACAAAAATAAGAAAAAAAGAAAGATTATGACGTCATAACTAAATTCAATATCGTGTGATGAGTAATGTAAAATCTTTCAGAATTCTCACTATCTTGATAAATGCCGGTGTTGGATCGGGCAAAAGGGAGTTCAACGCAAAAAAACAGARCACGCCAAAAGTTATGTTCTTGAAGCGCGAACGAAGGCCACCAATGCAGAAAGACTTCTATGCGGAAAACTAATGTGTTATATATTTCCTGTCATTGGGATATTAATTGTTTTCTTTATTCCTTTTGGTTCTTCTGTAAAATATGAACGTAAGGTAGCACTGATTACTAGTTAGAATGCAACCCTTTTGTTATTGTATGAACAAAAATAAATGAACAAAATAAGGCCAATTACTTATAATGCAGCAATAAAATCCGACACTAACCTTACCAACTACAAAAAGTCTAACGCGTGTTTTAAAAGAATGGTTAAGGCTGCAAAGAGGAGAAGTTTCGAAGATTTTACCTCACAAATTAATCCTTCTTCAACCCCAAAAAGGATTTGGTCTGACATTAAACGTATAACTGGCATTCCCCACACTCCTGTCACAGCCATTCAAACAAATAATAAAGTCCTGACCAASTCTGAAGAAATCGCTGATACATTCGCTCAACTTTGGGCTCGATACTCCAACGATGACAATTTATAATACATTTAACACTTAATTTTATACTTTTATATCCACTAACCCTTCACTAATTCGATCCTAATCATTTATTTTATATTAAATAGTGCAAAAATAACTTTAATTCCATATCA
>NW_017535875.1:387742-401797 GCF_001853355.1 Bactrocera latifrons | reverse complement strand
TCGAAAAAACCTTTTTAAAAGGCTCAATATAATTTAATACTTATCTAGTAAGGTTTCATTTATACATACAAATACTCTAATTAATATTACAAGAGCTATAATACTCTCTAAAATCGATTATGGCTTACCGATTTATGGATTGTGTGCCAACACAAATATAAAGCAATGGGAGGCTCCATACCATGCTGCGATTCGCCGTAGCATAAATGCGTTTCCTACATCACCAGTAAAAAGCATCTTGGGTGAAAGTGGTCTACCATCAATAAAAGAGAGAATTTACGAAACGACGGTCCAACTACTTCCAAAACTGCTTAATTCGCCGAACACTGATCTTCATATAATGCTTAGAAAAGCCGCAAGACACAAAAAAAAAATTCCAGCTTAAGTCCACGCTTCAACGCTGCCTTGGGTATGGCACAGCCATAAACATACTTCTACCATCCAAGACGAGCAAAATGAACATTCAACCGGAATGGCTAATAAACGAAGTCACTATAGATACCTCATTGCATAATTTCAAAGAATTGAACGCCAATAATGCCACCTTCCAACAATATTTTCTTGAAATCGCTAATGAATACAAGCGTAAGAAATTTTCGGCTATTTATACTGATGGCTTCAAAGCAACAAATACAGCTTTCGGAGTTACAACATCCAATGGGACAATCATTACAGGCGGAATTCTTCCTTCTCATTCATCTGTTTTCACTGCCGAGGCTTTTGYCATCCACAAAGCTTTAGAATATACCACCCGACAAAAAGGCAAGTTTGTAATTTGCTCTGACAGCTTTTCTTGTTTAAATCCAATCCGTAATATACGCAATAACTCTACAATAATATCAAAAATTCGAGACATATGCATCAAAAACAAACGAAAAATAGCTTTGCTCTGGGTACCAGGCCACGTCGGAATTGCTGGGAACGAGCATGCAGAAAATGCCGCTAAGTACTTTGAGTCAGCACCGACTCTTCTCCATGAGTTACCTGACGATAATGATCTTAGAAAACTGTTACAAAAGCATGTACAGGAAAGAAGACGCGCGGACTGGAGAAATTTCGAACACCCGTATAAAAACTTCAACCCACTTCGAAATAAAATTTACTACCCTAGCAATATATTTCGACTGCAAGCAACCGTATTCACACGTTTAAGAATCGGCCATACACAAATCACACATCAGCACCTACTCACCGGAAATCCTAAGTCATCTTGCGCCATCTGCTCCAACACACTATCCGTGGACCACATCTTACGCACCTGTCCAGCTTTAGAGAGTATTAGGCATAAACACTTTATTTCTGCTCAATATCAAACACTGTTAAAAACACCATCTTTTGAAAATATTACATGTATTTATAATTTTCTAGTGGAATGTAACATACATAATATGATATAATATAGATTTGTTATAATATCGGAGTCGATGGCCAAAGCTGCTCGCACTCCTCCTTTTCATTAGGTAAATGTAATAACAATATTTTAGTTATATTCTCTGAAGTATAACGGTCCTGTTATATACAACAATAAGTGTGAATTACTTACCGTTACTTTTTTAAAGCCAATTTCTGTTTTTATGAGCGAGCAATAGAATAGTAGTGAACGATGAGCTGATTGCAAACAGATAATTTTTAATAAAAAAAATTTAATTTTATCAAACAAAAAGTAAGTTTCTAGATCTTTTACTAATTATTCAATACAAAAAGCAAAAAAAAAAAATATGACTTTGGACTTTCCTTTGGGCCGCGGGAAGCACTGCAGTGACGAAAAACGAGAATGTATTCAATCTGTCATAAACAACGGTAAATCCTTCAAGGCAGTGGAAAGAATTGTAGACGCTCCCCTAATAGAGAGTACGACCCCAGATTCAGCACAAAAACTACTATTCATACGCACTTTTTGTTGTTGTTGTTGTAATGGCAGAATTCTGCCGAGTTGACAGTCCTTGGCCGGATAAAAATCCGGGTCCGTTCCGGTTTTCGTAGACCCGACTGTCGCGGGAACGGTTTGTCGTGACCTTCAGCTGCTTTAGCGAGTTTTGTTTTATATCTTCGATCGAATGAAAAGCTGCAATTTCAGCTCGATTATCTAGAAAAAATTACACGGAGCCCGTCTTCAACGATTTCTCGATATTCTTTTTACAACAATTCCGCACACGAAATTTGGTTTGAAATACAAAATTTCAGAGAAATGATTTCTTCGATATTTGTATCCATTGTAAAAATTGCAAGGCTCTATTTACATTTTTCATTTGCACTACATTTTTAATTTAAATTATCATTTATCCGGGGAATTTAATTACAATTTCCGGGTGATTTTTTTGTCTTAATACTTGTAGTTGACGTCTTAATTAAGACTCGCAAATCGACACTAAAAGCATATATAGTATAATGTATAATGCTAAATTAAATTATGCTATAAATTTCAAATAGATTATAATAATTATGTGAAACTATTACTACTATAACTGTAACTATTTACTACACACTGGAATGATCACCGATAAAGCAATTGCTACAACCCCACTAAATATAATATATGGTATTTGCCTGTTTTTATAATATAAAAATATATAATTATGCAATAATATAATGGAGATTTATTCAGATGAATATTTTAATATTATTTTCAGATATATTGCGGCAATTGATGACATTCTACTATGGGGAAACTACTTTCTAAAATTTTTGGCAACAAGGAAATGCGGATTCTGATGCTTGGCCTAGATGCGGCGGGGAAAACAAGTATCCTTTAAAAAAAAATCTAAATGGTAGCCTCTGCTTGGGAGGATCAGAAAACTGACTGTTTCTTAGGGGTCACCCCATAGGAGGCGGTGTTAGATGAGTAGGCTTTATGAGGCATCCAAAAAAATAGGTTAGAGTCATGCGGGTACCCATTGGTTTGCCATAGTTCATTCTGAATAAGTAGGAGTTAAACCCAATACAGTATCCAGAACGAAGTTGCGCGAGGATCGTTTTATACTCGCGAAACAATTCGAACTTTTCTGGTATTGGCATTGGGTTAACTTCAAAGACGCCATTCTTTGAAAGGAAGTCAATAGATGTTTAAAAGCCGCACTTAGAATGGTGTTTAGTGCTTTTCTGATGTCAGTTGCATTCTTAGTCTGGTCTGCAAGATGTTAATTGTCGACGCTTCAATTTGATGATTGTAAGTATAATTTCTGCGAAAGTATTCCAGCAGAAACGCCCTCACTCTATAAGTATCCAGTCGACGTACTGGTGCTTTCTTGTTAACGACTTGCCTGCCTATGGTCTTATAATTGCCAAATTTCTTTTCCCGGTTAACAACTTGAGGATTTTATTGCGGCTCTGTATATGTAACAACTAAGGTTGCACACAACTGCAATTGGCATTAGCTGAAATGTTAAGATCAATCAATATCGATTAATCATCAGCATATGCATCACCCTGCGGAACCTCATGTATAATTCCTCTTATATGCTATAAATGGTGGAATATGTTTTTTAATTTCTTTTAATGATTCCATTTATTTATGACATGGTTTCCTAAGCGAAATAATTTATATAGCAATTCTTTATAAGCTGAAGTTGGGGCAATCCGTTACGACGATTCCAACAGTAGGATTTAACGTTGAGACTGTAACCTACAAAAATGTTAAATTCAATGTTTGGGATGTGGGTGGCCAGGATAAAATTCGACCTCTTTGGCGACATTACTATACAGGTATTTTTAKTTTTATTTTTATAGTTTTTATATGAAAAAATACTCTTTCGGTTTTAGGTACACAAGGGTTGATATTTGTTGTTGATTGCGCTGATCGGGATCGAATAGATGAAGCACGAACGGAACTTCATAGAATAATTAATGATAGAGAAATGAGAGACGCCATTATTCTGATATTTGCAAATAAGCAGGATCTAGCAGACGGTAAGAAACTGTTTTTCTCAACATTCACTTCACTATCAACTCATAGCTATCAAGCGACAAAGATAGTTTATTTGTGTTTTTTTTTCAATATTTTTAAATCCAAAAACAACTAAATATTTAATTTTAATATATAAGTATTTGAGTCATTTATCTTCGACAGGAGGTAGATATTGCAGATAATAATTCACACAATCCAGCTATTGTCATATTTATTAGATTTAAATTTGAATAAAACTTATAATATAAAGCAGTAGAATTACCGTTGATCAAAAAAACTACTAATCTTTATGAATACAAAATTAATACTACTTAAGAAGAAATCCGATAAAATATTGAGAGTTATGCTAAACCAATTTAATTTATGTTTCAACTATACCAAGATCTGTGGAAAGAGGCTTGAGAGAGGGTTGATCAATGGTATTCATTGCGTTTTTGGCTTTAAATTCGGTCACAATCGTGGCTCGATGCGAGGGTGCATTATCATCGTGTAAACCTCAATTGTTCATCCGAAATTCCGGTCGTTTTTGACGGATGCTCTCACGTAAATGTCTGTCCCTCCGGAACTTTTGAAGGTCGTCCAGTCGTCAACCGTCTTTGAAGGCTTTGTACCACTCGTAAGCATGTATTTTTGATAAAACTGTAACCGTTAGCTTTTTCCGACATTCACGTTAAAAATACAAAATTTCTGACAAATTCGTTAGATATTCTTATCCATTGTAAAATTCGAAACGCACTACTGAGGGTGTACTGACTTAAGCAGCTACTACAAACAAACTGGTTGATAGATCGCCACAATATTTAGCATAACAATTAAGGACAGTCCTACCATATTTAGCAAATACATTTTTTTGAGATATCATTTACCCGAGGAATTTAATTACAATTCCCGTCCCGAAAGACAGACGGAAGTACAGACAGTCCCAGATTTCAACTCATTAAATAAATAAATTATAATTTATATATATATGAATGATAAAGACGACAAAGCGAGTTGAAATCTGGGACTGTCTGTTCGTCCGTTCGTCTGTCTGTGCGAGCGATAACTGAAGCGCGAATATTCAGTTATCTCATAAAACTTGGTACAGGTATTACTTGGTACCATAAGTTTGGCCACTAAACCCCTGGYCAAGTTTGCGGATTTGTGTAAAATTTTGTTCAGTAAGATTTGCCATTTGCCATATTTGGCACAACGCTTGCAAAGTGTCCAAGATTATTACGCAAATTCACATTCTTTCGTGACTATTGTAAAAGCTCTTCGTGCAAAACATGGTATTCTAAGATGAGGCCAATTTCAATCTTAATGGTTTTGTTAATTGATAATATTGTCGCTATTGAACAATAGCGTAACACCGCCTGCAGTAAGATGAAATCACATAATTGCGGATCCACTCATTAACTAAATACAGTCACATTATCCTGACATTTTTCTGTTAAAGTACGAAAATGGACAAACCCAAACTACAACCACGCCTAATTTGCATATAACACAACTTTAAATTCCATTTGATTCTTTCTGATCTGCGGCTCTATTCCGTATCTCGATTCGGAAATGTGTCTATTCGAAATTCGGATATATTTCATAATAATGCGAAAGTTGTACCACACCGTATGGCTGACTTTTTATTGAAAATATCTGCCAATTTATAAGATAAATTTGAAATTCCAGGAGAATCTTTTCTTGAATACTGGGTATGTCAGTACGTCAAAAATGAGTTGAATCGGGTCAATATTTCTCTTAGTCCTCATATACGTAGTATTAAGATTTCTAAACATCCGATTAGCTTTATTATGTTTATAACTAACATAGTAAAATTAACTCAACGTATCATATTAGATATTCTGTAGTTTAATGCCGAAAATATGTGAAATTAAATTATATAACAAGGCAGTGTCAAAAGTAAGTGTGGCAAGTCGAGATGTTTATCTGCCCCCGATATGCTCTGTATAGTGACTTAAAACCGTTCAAGTTTTTCAAAATATGTAATATAATATTTTAATTAAATTAAATTGACCAGTTTTCTTAAAAATATTGTGGTTTGGCGCTGAATATGTAGGGAGTTGGTCTAGATTTTGGTCTAAACTTAATTTCCTTAACGGGTTGACTTTTTCGCATTACTCAATTAATTTTAGCCTCCTCGGTTTATTTTGTATTATATACACACCTGCTCAAAATAATAGTTACATGATAAAACTTAGTACTCTCAACAGTTTAAAAAACTTTTTATGGGCTGTATGCGACAAGCTATGCTGTAAGTTTAATTAAGATAATATGGCATCGCCCTTTCTAAGAGAATTAAGCATGTGATCTCCCGAATTAATGAGTGTGTTAGTTTTGCGTGAATTTTCTGAAAATAAAATTGCTCAATATAATAGTTACACATAAGTGAACTTAGCTTTTTGTGAAAACCAAATTAATTTTATCCAGTTTTTCAAGATTTTTTATCTGAATTGATAAGTTTTCTTTCATTAATGCTCAAAATGCTGCAGATAAATTAAATAATTTTTTAATCAGATGGGTCGGAAGTCACATTGCACTGTTGAAGGGGCCCGGCTGGTTTCAAACCTCAGAAAGTAAGGAAAATCGCTTCGGGAAATTGGGAAATTAATGGAAAGGTCTCATAATTTTGTTAGAAATGCTTTAGAGCGAAAATCTAGTAGGGAGACTCGTGGAAGGCCACAAAAAACGAGTACAGTTCTTGATCGCCACATTGTAACTATTTGTAAAAAAGACCCATTCAAGCCGTCGAAGGTGATAGCAGCAGAAATTGGAAATGTAGTAAGTGCCCAAACAGTTCACAGGCGTTTGCAAAAGGCCAAGCTACCTGACGTATAGCCAGGAAAGTTCCATTAATGCGATCAAAAAATTTAGATATGTGGTTAAATTATGCAAAAAGTCATTTAGATTGGACAGGACCTGAAGGAACAAAAAAGTGGAGAAACATTTTATGGGTCGATGAAACGAAAGTAAATTTGTTTGGAAACGATTGTGAGAGAAATTTGCGTCGTGAAAACTGTGAAGCATGGAGGTGGAAACGACATGGTGTGGGGATGTTTTTCTTGGTATGGAGTAGGTCCTATATACCGGACAACTAACAAATTGACAGCGTCGGAGTACAAGGAAATACTTTAAAATGTCATGATACCCTATGCTGAAAAAAATTTCCATTACCTTAAGTATATCAGCAAGATAATTACCAAAAAATACTTCCAAACTGGTTAAAAAATATTTTGAAGATAATAATGTTAACGTTTTGAAGTGACTAAGCCAATCCCCGGATTTAAAACCAATAGAAAACCTATGGGGAGAACTAAAAAAAAATTTGGCGAGTCAATCTTTCTCTAACAAAGACCAGTTATGGGAGTGCACACAAAAATCTTGGTATGAGATACTTAAAGAAACCTGTCAGACTTTAATCAGTCAATAATAAAGGTGGATATACTGGCTTTTAACTAAGTAATGTTAAATATACAACAAAACTTTTTTACCATAATTTGTTTTTCCAAAATAATTGTCTTATTAAAAGTGTACCTATTTTTTTGAGCAAGTTTATTTTAGCTATGAAATGTTTTTGGATCTACATTTGTTTTTAAATGAATTATTTAATATACAATTCTTTACTTATTCTTCCAATTCAATTTCATTCCCTTCAAAGTAATCCCCTCCCGATGCAATGCACTTATGCCAACGGATTTTCCAATCTTCGAAACACTGGTTGTAGTCACTTTCCGGGATGGCCTTCAGTTCCAACTTCGCTGCGGCTTAAATAACGTATAAAAACGGTGTCCCCGGAGCTATCTTTTGAGCTTTGTGAACAGCCAGAAGTCGCACGCCGCTAGGTCAGGTGAATACGGTGGTTGCGAAACGATATGGGTTCAATTTTTGGCGAAATGATCACGAATTACGAGGGCAGTATGGGATGGTGCATTATCGTGGTGTAAAAACCAAGAATTGTCTCCACAATTCCGGCCTCCTTAGGCGGATAGCGTTACGCAAACGACGCATAACTTTCAAATAATATTCCTTGTTGACTGTTTGACCGGCTGGAAGGAATTCATAATGCACAACACCACGATAATCGTAGAAAACAGTCAATATGACCTTGATTTTTTAGCGACTTTGATCCGATTTTTTTGGTCTCGGCTCTCTTTTGGCACGATAATCGCTCGATTAATCGGTTGTTTCGGGGTCGTAAGCATAGATCCAAGTCTCATCGCCAGTTATAATGCGTAATAACATTGGTAGTCGGAAAGCATCGTTTCACACACCAAAAAGATTTGACGCGCTTGAGGCCCAAAGCATCCTTCAAAATGGTATTGACTGAGCCTTTCGATATGCCAACTTCATCAGCAAGATTTCTAATTGTTAATCGACGGTTTTTCAACACCAAATCTTTGATTTGTTGAACGTGAGCTTCGTCGGTTAAGGTTGATGGTCGTCCTGGACGCTCTTCGTCTTCGACACGTTCACGGCCGGCTTGGAACTCACTATACCACTTGTAAACATTTTTTTTAGACATAACCTCATCACCAAAGGCTTTCTGCACCATCGTCAACGTATCCGCAGCTGAAAATTGATTCCGTAAACAAAATTTAATGCAAATTCTTTGCTCAACAAATTTCGACATCGCAAAAAGCGAAAAACTCACTTTTAGCAGTTCACAAAACGACACGTATCTCAAACACTAATGAATATTCTGACATGAAATTTGATATAAATGTGACGGTACTACCAACCTAAAAAAAAAAAAATAATTCTACAAATCCTTCGACGCGCGCGGTTTAAATTCAAATGTCATCTTATGTTTTGGGCACAGAGATGTATCTCTTTTGAAGATGAGCTTAATATAATTTTTGCTGACGCGAAGTAAAATAAAACAGTCTATGACATACACTTTGATTCACTTGAAGAAGTACATGTATTTTTTTTAAGATTCAAGTTTATATCTCTTTATTTTGACATCGCAAAAGCTCCCTTTTATCTTTTTTTAAAGACTGATATATATTGAACAAATGTTGTGAAAATGAAAAATAAACTTGTATAATTTTTTTGTATGTGGTATAAACAACTTGAAAAATTTGGTTTAAAATTTGCGTCACTTGAATAGGTATATATTGTATTGCGGCATTACGAAGGCCGATCCATTTAGGCAAAATTAATAAAATTTTTATTTGTAGTATTTAAGAAAATTGGAAATTGGAATGATTTCAGGTCTTCTTATTGAATATGGGACGAGCAGATTGAAGCTTTCTGGGATGCGGTATGTTACGGAACAATTTCAAACATCAAAAATTACTATTTCTAACAAATTACAAACAAATACTCGATAGTGCATTTCCGCAATTATCCAATATTTTTGAACCCATTCTCTGGACATAAAAACAGGACAATGCTCCGATCCACACTGCAAGGCTAGAAAAATCTTGGATTTCAGCTCAAAATTTTAGTTTGTTGAAGTGGCTACCATAATCCCGTGACTTTAATATAACTGAAAACGTTTGGGGAGGATGTACCGCATGGATTATAAGTAAGGCCGTCAATTCGATGATCGGGAGTCGCTTATATTTAGCTTATGGTAAATTACATGGAGTGAAATATTCTTGGACTAATTAAAAGGCATATCAATTTTTTGCTACCGCTATGCCAGAGCAGAACACAGCACTTGATTTTTTGGATCTACAAGGGTAATTTTTTTGAAGTACTGCGCGAAAAAAATCTGATAAATAACGGTGTTGGACCGGCCAGGGTTATTTTTTTTGAAGAGCGGCCGAAGGTCGCCCACGCACAAAGGAGTTCTACGCGAAAAAATCTGATACACCTCAATGTTCGACCGATCAGGGTTCTATTTTTAAGGAGCGGCCGAAGACACTATATTACATAAAATAAATGTGTACAAATGAATTAGTGAAGTGCTAGTGGATATGAAAGTGAAAAATATTAATAAGTGCAAAATTAATTTTATATATCGAAAATATGTAATTAAAATATTGCAAATTTTCAACTTTAAACGCGAATATCTCGAAAACTACAAGCTTCCTTCGGCTATAACCATATATAGTATATCCTTGATCAGGATAATCTCCTTTATCCTACCATATTCTTTTTATCCTTGAAATCCTGGTATACTAAATTCTTCCAAACTGGTGGAGGCTGCTATATATATTTCTGGCCTAGGCAACACTAAGTGTAGCCAGGTGCAATCTGAAATTTCCATTGGAAAGTTTGACATTTTTTAGCATAACATCACTCAGAACGTTTTGTAATTTAATCGTGAATTGTTTTATTTACTCGGAATTAAAAAATTCATCTCGGCCAAGAAATGGAATTAACTCGTGAACATTTTCGTGCATCATTTTTCACAACTTTCGACGTGGATTATCACGACAAGAGTGCATCGCTGAACTAAAATCTTTGTATGGATATGAAGCACCATCCTATAGCACTGTGAAAAACCGGTACAACGAATTCAATCGTTCAAAGACGAATTCCGTGAAGGTCGTGCAAAAACAGCCGTTGTGCCAGAAATCATCGATGCCGTACGTCAACTGATAATGCAAGACCGTCATGTAACATACCTTCAGATAGAGGCATGCCTATGCATTTCTCCCACCAGCATACATTCGATATTGCATGAACAATTGGCCGTAAAAAAGGCTTGTTCTCGTTGGATACCGCACAATTTGACAATCGCTCAAAAAAATGCTCGTGTGGATTGGTGTAAAGAAATGTTGAAAAAATACRATCGCGGTGCTTCAAAAGACGTTTATAAGATCGTCACAGATCGTGGCGACTGTTCCGCTTGAGCAATGTAGGACGGTCAATTCTGAGTGGTACACCACCATTTGTTTGCCTGAAGTCTTCGGAGAAATTCGAAAAACGAACAAGAGAAGGCGAATCATTGTGCACCATGACAATGCGAGCTCTCACACATCATCAAATCAGCGCCTTTTTGACCGGCCAAAACGTCGAATTGATGAGTCATCCGCCGTACAGCCCTGACTTGGCACCCAATGACTTCTTTTTATTCCCACACATCAAGAAAATAATGCCTGGTCAACGATTTTCGTCGCCAGAAGATGCTGTKGAAGCATTCAAAAACCATGTTTTGGAGGTGTCTCAATCGGAGTGGAAAAAGTGCTTCGAAAATTGGTTTGAGCTCACGCAAAAGTGTATAAATCTTGATTGAGAATATTTTGAAAAACAATAAAACTATTTTCGTTGATAAATATTCCAATTTTCATTACTAGGCCAGAAATATATATAGCAGCCCTCGTATGCAGCAAGAAAATAAAGCAATTTTAAACTCGCTAGTTGTATGTATTGCTATGGCTGTGTGTTTTAATCCTAATTTTTTTTTGTCGAATATAAATCATTCAAACTTACGTGCATATCTTAATTTCAAGTAGTACCTTCAAATTTTACAAATTGTATATATTTGTTTCTATTACAGCAATGAAACCACATGAAATTCAGGAGAAACTAGGCTTAACTAGAATAAGGGATCGGAATTGGTATGTTCAACCATCGTGTGCAACCACAGGAGATGGGCTTTATGAAGGTTTAACATGGCTTACTTCCAATCATAAATTATGAAATATCTTAAACATTAATTAGATAATTCTATATAAGATACACATGCTTACCATGCTTTTTAGCAAACGAACAACAACAGTAGCAATAAGAAAATTTTGTAAATTATATTTAATAACTAATTAGAAGGAAGTTTGTTTGATTATATATACGTTAAAAATATAAGTTACATAATACATATAATTTGTAAATATATGTTTAAATAAATTTAAATATGAGAAAACATAACAACTTAAAATTTACAGGCTGTGAAGAGCTTTTTAGTTAAGAAAATAAAATCGAACCAACGGAAGTCATATACTATTCATTCAATCCTCCTATCTGTCCGCTGAAGTTGGGAAGAGCATAATTTTGATTCTGACAGTGATTTACTTCTCTAATTTAATTTAAATTTGGTGATTTTGAAGGCTGCTGTACTATGCGAAATTGGAAATTTCATTCTTCAAATAACTTTGTAAGTGGCTATTTATTTATTTTACATTTGTAAATTTAAGGTATTGCGAACATTCATGATTGCTTTCGATGTATGGCAAGGAGCACCAACTTGAAGATATATTTCTCTCTGGAATATTCCAAGAAGTCAATATAAGGAGTTAAGCATATCGCAGTACGTTTGTATATTGGGTAGAGCGTATTTTGTTTGACAAGTATGTTATACGTTATCACAAAGGTTTTAAGAAATGTTACTAAGAACAGACAAATTAAAAGAATGGTGTGGGTCATCAATTGAAGTAAGCGCTGCATATTTTGTTGTTTGTTTACCATCAGCACTACCTAGCGCAGCCTGACTTTTCAAGCTATCAATCTACATTTGATGCTGTGGCCTTAGGTACTACGATCATTTTAGAAAAGAAACGTGCCAGAACTAATTTTGGACTCTGGCTCACAGATCTACTTCGCCACAAGTCGTTTCACAAACCAAATTCAACTTAATAAATAAAGAAAAAGAAAGTGTAAAGATGTCAGTTTCCCAAAGTATGTATGTATACTCAGTCAAGTTCGTTCTGGTGGAGGGCAACAAGCAAGCCCCTCAACTATCAACATTTACTTTAAGATAAATACCATTAAGTGAAATTTGTCACATCACACAGTTAGGCAGTTTAACCGATTTTGGAAAATTTAACATTTTATGAGCAAATCACAAAATCTACCAAAAAATCACAAATGTGAGGAACTTTTATTATCAACTCAAAAGTTTAAGATTTTTTCAAAGTGGGCAAGCCCAATTGGGGTCAAAGTTCATAGCGTTCTATATTGTTCTATTGGTTGATCTAGAGCACACATAATTTCCGCGCTGTGTTTTTCAGACGACATTAAGAATATGGCGCTAGTATTCAATCAATCAATTTTCTCATAAATTTTGAGGTTATATGAAAAAGGTGTTAACACAAAAGTTGTAGATCTATTCATTACTTTTCAGTTGTATTTTAGCCGGAAATCGATATGAACCATTTTTAACCCTTGAAAAATTAACGACGACCCTCACTTTCCGACCTCAGATCGTCAGTAAGTTATTTTGCCTTCTTTTTCTATGAATTTTTTTACCAATTTTCGAAGGGGAGTGCCACAAAATCCCCCAAAAAAAAAATCCGCAAACACAAAATCCCCAGCTGAAAAAAAATCCCCAAATACATAATCCCCAAAATTAAAATCCCCACCTTTTTTTTTTTAGGCAGTGTCACAAAATCCCCATTTTTTTTTATTAAATATTATTACAGATCATATAAAAAATAGTAAAACCGCACTTTAGTTGAGTTTTAATTCGTAATTACATATATATGTACCCATATATGACAATGTATAGATATAGACGAGAACGCATGACGGATTTAGAGGACAAAAATAATTATTTCATCAATTTAGCGACTAAAAAGTTAAAAAAAAAAAAAACCACTGAGCTATTGCTGCATGTAACAAAGGTTGGCAAAATTAACAATATATGCAAGGGACAAGAAAACTTCAGCAGCATTGTTATCGAGTAGAAAACAAAATAATATAGAAAATCAGAGCATAATATAACATTGTCATCCATTAATCAGTATACAATATGTATGACTTAAAATACAAATAGTACCGTTACCTTTTCTACAATTATTTTACCATATGCATTTTTTCATATTATTTATCACATTACGTGTAATTGATTGTGATTAAAATTATATAGTTATATTTTGATTAAATGTCAAATAATATTTAAATTTAAAGAAAATGGAAGTCGTCGTTACTGTGTCAAACAAAGGAAAAAATAAAATATTTTTGGATGGTTTTGATTACCATTTTCATTCCAAAAATGAAAAGAAGAAAGAGTTCCGCTGGTCGTGTGCGCAAAGAAAATCCATATTGTGTAAAAGTGTTGTTGTGACAAAAGAAAATAGTGGCGATCATGTAATACAACGCGCTTCTACTGCTCATAATCATGATCCAAAGGACCATCAATTATCTGTGGCACAGGCGAACAACAAAGTAAAGGATTTGAGTACATCATCTTCACTGTCGCCTTCCCAAATTATTAGGGAAGCAGTTGTAGATTGCCAACCAGACCGCCGGGTGTACTTACCATC